>NC_134826.1:85916697-86164491 GCF_004210375.1 Tachypleus tridentatus | reverse complement strand
GTTTATTGTTAGTCTTCTGGAAATCAAGATTATCTCCCTCTCTACATCACACACGTCTAGTGTTTATTGTTAATCTTCTGGAAATCAAGATTATCATCCCCTCTCTCCACACACACAGGTCTAGTGTTTATTGTTAGTCTTCTGGAAATCAAGATTATCTCCTCTCTACACACACGTCTAGTGTTTATTGTTAGTCTTCTGGAAATCAAAATTATCCCCCTCTCTCTACACACACGTCTAGTGTTTATTGTTAGTCTTCTGGAAATCAAGATTATCTCTCTCCCTCTCTCTACACACAATGTCTAGTGTTTATTGTTAGTCTTCTGAAATCAAGATTATGTCCCCTCTCTCTACACACACGTCTAGTGTTTATTGTTAGTCTTCTGGAAATCAAGATTATATCCCTCCTCTCACAACACACGTCTAGTGTTTTATTGTTAATCTTCTGGAAATCAAGATTATCTCCCCTCTCTCTACACACACGTCTAGTGTTTATTGTTAGTCTTCTGGAAATCAAGATTATCTCCCCTCTCTCTCTACACACACGTCTAGTGTTTATTGTTAGTCTTCTGGAAATCAAGATTATCTCCCTCTCTCTCACACACACGTCTAGTGTTTATTGTTAGTCTTCTGGAAATCAAGATTATCTCCCTCTCTCTACACACACGTCTAGTGTTTATTGTTAGTCTTCTGGAAATCAAGATTATCTCTCTCTCTTCTACACATACACGTCTAATGTTTATTGTTAGTCTTCTGAAAATCAAGATTATCTCCCCTCTCTCTACACACACAAGTCTAGTGTTTATTGTTAGTCTTCTGGAAATCAAGATTATCTCCCCTCTCTCTACACACACACGTCTAGTGTTTATTGTTAGTCTTCTGAAATCAAGATTATCTCTCTCCCTCTCTACACACACGTCTAGTGTTTATTGTTAGTCTTCTGGAAATCAAGATTATCTCCCTCTCTCAACACACACGTCTAGTGTTTATTGTTAGTCTTCTGGAAATCAAGATTATCTCCCTCTCTACACACACGTCTAGTGTTTATTGTTAGTCTTCTGGAAATCAAGATTATCTCCCCTCTCTCTACAAACACGTCTAGTGTTTATTGTTAGTCTTCTGGAAATCAAGATTATCTCCCTTCTCTCTCACACACACGTCTAGTGTTTATTGTTAGTCTTCTGGAAATCAAGATTATCTCCCCTCTCTCAACACACACACGTCTAGTGTTTATTGTTAGTCTTCTGGAAATCAAGATTATCTCCCCTCTCTACACACACACACGTCTAGTGTTTATTGTTAGTCTTCTGGAAATCAAGATTATCTCCCCCCTCTCTACACACACGTCTAGTGTTTATTGTTAGTCTTCTGGAAATCAAGATTATCTCCCCTCTCTCTACACACACGTCTAGTGTTTATTGTTAGTCTTCTGGAAATCAAGATTATCTCCCCCCTCTCTCTACACACACGTCTAGTGTTTATTGTTAGTCTTCTGGAAATCAAGATTATCTCCCTCTCTCTACACACACGTCTAGTGTTTATTGTTAGTCTTCTGGAAATCAAGATTATCTCCCCTCTCTACACACACGTCTAGTGTTTATTGTTAGTCTTCTGCAAATCAAGATTATCTCCTCTCTCTACAAACACGTCTAGTGTTTATTGTTAGTCTTCTGGAAATCAAAATTATCTCCCCTTCTCTCTGACAAAATATCTCCCTCTCTACACGTCTAGTGTTTATTGTTAGTCTTCTGGAAATCAAGATTATCTCTCCTCTTCTCTACACACACGTCTAGTGTTTATTGTTAGTCTTCTGGAAATCAAGATTATCTCCCCTCTCTCTACACACACGTCTAGTGTTTATTGTTAGTCTTCTGGAAATCAAGATTATCTCCCCTCTCTACACACACGTCTAGTGTTTATTGTTAGTCTTCTGGAAATCAAGATTATCTCCCATCTCTCTACACACACGTCTAGTGTTTATTGTTAGTCTTCTGGAAATCAAGATTATCTCTCCTCTCTACACACGTCTAGTGTTTATTGTTAGTCTTCTGGAAATCAAGATTATCATCCCCTCTCTCTACACACACGTCTAGTGTTTATTGTTAGTCTTCTGGAAATCAAGATTATCTCCCTCTCTCTACACACACGTCTAGTGTTTATTGTTAGTCTTCTTGAAATCAAGATTATCTCCCCTCTCTCTACACACACGTCTAGTGTTTATTGTTAGTCTTCTGGAAGTCAAGATTATCTCCCCTCTCTACACAACACGTCTAGTGTTTATTGTTAGTCTTCTGGAAATCAAGATTATCTCCCCTCTCTCTACACACACGTCTAGTGTTTATTGTTAGTCTTCTGGAAATCAAGATTATCTCCCCTCTCTCTACAACACACGTCTAGTGTTTATTGTTAGTCTTCTGAAATCAAGATTATCTCCCCTCTCTCTACACACACGTCTAGTGTTTATTGTTAGTCTTCTGGAAATCAAGATTATCTCCTCTCTCTCTACACACACGTCTAGTGTTTATTGTTAGTCTTCTGGAAATCAAGATTATCTCCCCCCTCTCTACACACACACGTCTAGTGTTTATTGTTAGTCTTCTGGAAATCAAGATTATCTCCTCTCTCTCTACACACACGTCTAGTGTTTATTGTTAGTCTTCTGGAAATCAAGATTATCTCCCTCTCTCTCACACACATCTAAGCTATTGTTATTCTTTGTCTAGTGTTTATTGTTAGTCTTCTGGAAATCAAGATTATCTCCCCTCTCTCTACACACACGTCTAGTGTTTATTGTTAGTCTTCTGGAAATCAAGATTATCTCTCCCCTCTCTCTACACACACGTCTAGTGTTTATTGTTAGTCTTCTGGAAATCAAGATTATCTCCCCTCTCTCTACACACACGTCTAGTGTTTATTGTTAGTCTTCTGGAAATCAAGATTATCTCCCCTCTCTCTACACACACGTCTAGTGTTTATTGTTAGTCTTCTGGAAATCAAGATTATCTCCCTCTCTCTACACACACGTCTAGTGTTTATTGTTAGTCTTCTGGAAATCAAGATTATCTCCCCTCTCTCTACACACACACGTCTAGTGTTTATTGTTAGTCTTCTGGAAATCAAGATTATCTCCCCTCTCTCTACACACACGTCTAGTGTTTATTGTTAGTCTTCTGGAAATCAAGATTATCTCCCCTCTCTCTACACACACGTCTAGTGTTTATTGTTAGTCTTCTGGAAATCAAGATTATCTCCCTCTCTCTACACACGTCTAGTGTTTATTGTTAGTCTTCTGGAAATCAAGATTATCTCCCCTCTCTCTGCACACACGTCTAGTGTTTATTGTTAGTCTTCTGGAAATCAAGATTATCTCCCCTCTCTCTACACACACGTCTAGTGTTTATTGTTAGTCTTCTGAAATCAAGATTATCTCCCCTCTCTCTACACACACGTCTAGTGTTTATTGTTAGTCTTCTGGAAATCAAGATTATCTCCTCTCTCTACACACACGTCTAGTGTTTATTGTTAGTCTTCTGGAAATCAAGATTATCTCCCTCTCTCTCTACACACACACGTCTAGTGTTTATTGTTAGTCTTCTGGAAATCAAGATTATCTCCTCTCTCTACACACACGTCTAGTGTTTATTGTTAGTCTTCTGGAAATCAAGATTATCTCCCCCTCTCTCACACACACGTCTAGTGTTTATTGTTAGTCTTCTGGAAATCAAGATTATCTCCCCTCTCTCTACACACACGTCTACTTCTGGAAATCAAGATTATCTCCCTCTCTCTCTACACACACGTCTAGTGTTTATTGTTAGTCTTCTGGAAATCAAGATTATCTCCCCTCTCTACACACACGTCTAGTGTTTATTGTTAGTCTTCTGGAAATCAAGATTATCTCCCTCTCTCTACACACACGTCTAGTGTTTATTGTTAGTCTTCTGGAAATCAAGATTATCTCCCCTCTCTCTACACACACGTCTAGTGTTTATTGTTAGTCTTCTGGAAATCAAGATTATCTCCTCTCTCTCTACACACACGTCTAGTGTTTATTGTTAGTCTTCTGGAAATCAAGATTATCTCTCCTCTCTCTACACACACGTCTAGTGTTTATTGTTAGTCTTCTGGAAATCAAGATTATCTCCCTCTCTCTACACACACGTCTAGTGTTTATTGTTAGTCTTCTGGAAATCAAGATTATCTCCCCTCTCTCTACACACACGTCTAGTGTTTATTGTTAGTCTTCTGGAAATCAAGATTATCTCCCTCTCTCTCACACACACGTCTAGTGTTTATTGTTAGTCTTCTGGAAATCAAGATTATCTCCCTCTCTCTCTACACACACGTCTAGTGTTTATTGTTAGTCTTCTGGAAATCAAGATTATCTCCCCTCTCTCTACACACACGTCTAGTGTTTATTGTTAGTCTTCTGGAAATCAAGATTATCTCCCCTCTCTCACACACACGTCTAGTGTTTATTGTTAGTCTTCTGGAAATCAAGATTATCTCCCCTCTCTCTACACACACGTCTAGTGTTTATTGTTAGTCTTCTGGAAATCAAGATTATCTCCCCTCTCTCTACACACACGTCTAGTGTTTATTGTTAGTCTTCTGGAAATCAAGATTATCTCTCCTCTCTCACACACACGTCTAGTGTTTATTGTTAGTCTTCTGGAAATCAAGATTATCTCCCCTCTCTCTACACACACGTCTAGTGTTTATTGTTAGTCTTCTGGAAATCAAGATTATCTCCCTCTCTCTACACACACGTCTAGTGTTTATTGTTAGTCTTCTGGAAATCAAGATTATCTCCCCTCTCTCTACACACACGTCTAGTGTTTATTGTTAGTCTTCTGGAAATCAAGATTATCTCCTCTCTCTCTACACACACGTCTAGTGTTTATTGTTAGTCTTCTGGAAATCAAGATTATCTCCCTCTCTACACACACGTCTAGTGTTTATTGTTAGTCTTCTGGAAATCAAGATTATCTCCCCTCTCTCTACACACACGTCTAGTGTTTATTGTTAGTCTTCTGGAAATCAAGATTATCTCCCCTCTCTCTACACACACGTCTAGTGTTTATTGTTAGTCTTCTGGAAATCAAGATTATCTCCCCTCTCTCTACACACACGTCTAGTGTTTATTGTTAGTCTTCTGGAAATCAAGATTATCTCCCCTCTCTCTACACACACACGTCTAGTGTTTATTGTTAGTCTTCTGGAAATCAAGATTATCTCCCTCTCTCTACACACACGTCTAGTGTTTATTGTTAGTCTTCTGGAAATCAAGATTATCTCCCCTCTCTACACACACACGTCTAGTGTTTATTGTTAGTCTTCTGGAAATCAAGATTATCTCTCCCTCTCTCTACACACACGTCTAGTGTTTATTGTTAGTCTTCTGGAAATCAAGATTATCTCCCTCTCTCTCTACACACACGTCTAGTGTTTATTGTTAGTCTTCTGGAAATCAAGATTATCTCCCCTCTCTCTACACACACGTCTAGTGTTTATTGTTAGTCTTCTGGAAATCAAGATTATCTCCCCTCTCTCTACACACACGTCTAGTGTTTATTGTTAGTCTTCTGGAAATCAAGATTATCTCCCCTCTCTCTACACACACGTCTAGTGTTTATTGTTAGTCTTCTGGAAATCAAGATTATCTCCCCCTCTCTCTACACACACGTCTAGTGTTTATTGTTAGTCTTCTGGAAATCAAGATTATCTCCCCTCTCTCTACACACACGTCTAGTGTTTATTGTTAGTCTTCTGAAATCAAGATTATCTCCCTCTCTCTACACACACGTCTAGTGTTTATTGTTAGTCTTCTGGAAATCAAGATTATCTCCCCTCTCTCTACACACACGTCTAGTGTTTATTGTTAGTCTTCTGGAAATCAAGATTATCTCCCCCTCTCTCTACACACACGTCTAGTGTTTATTGTTAGTCTTCTGAAAATCAAGATTATCTCCCTCTCTCTCTACACACACGTCTAGTGTTTATTGTTAGTCTTCTGGAAATCAAGATTATCTCCCCCTCTCTCTACACACACGTCTAGTGTTTATTGTTAGTCTTCTGGAAATCAAGATTATCTCCCCCTCTCTACACACACGTCTAGTGTTTATTGTTAGTCTTCTGGAAATCAAGATTATCTCCCCTCTCTCTCACACACGTCTAGTGTTTATTGTTAGTCTTCTGGAAATCAAGATTACATCCCCTCTCTCAACACACAGGTCTAGTGTTTATTGTTAGTCTTCTGGAAATCAAAATTATCTCCCCCTCTCTCTACACACGTCTAGTGTTTATTGTTAGTCTTCTGGAAATCAAGATTACATCCCCTCTCTCAACACACACGTCTAGTGTTTATTGTTAGTCTTCTGGAAATCAAGATTATCTCCCTCTCTACACACACGTCTAGTGTTTATTGTTAGTCTTCTGGAAATCAAGATTATCTCCCCCTCTCTCTACACACACGTCTAGTGTTTATTGTTAGTCTTCTGGAAATCAAGATTATCTCCCCTCTCTCTACACACACGTCTAGTGTTTATTGTTAGTCTTCTGGAAATCAAGATTATCTCCCCTCTCTCTACACACACGTCTAGTGTTTATTGTTAGTCTTCTGAAATCAAGATTATCTCCCCTCTCTCTACACACACGTCTAGTGTTTATTGTTAGTCTTCTGGAAATCAAGATTATCTCCTCTCTCTCTACACACACGTCTAGTGTTTATTGTTAGTCTTCTGGAAATCAAGATTATCTCCCCTCTCTCTACACACACGTCTAGTGTTTATTGTTAGTCTTCTGGAAATCAAGATTATCTCCCCTCTCTCTACACACACGTCTAGTGTTTATTGTTAGTCTTCTGGAAATCAAGATTATCTCCCTCTCTCTCTACACACACGTCTAGTGTTTATTGTTAGTCTTCTGGAAATCAAGATTATCTCCCTCTCTCTACACACACGTCTAGTGTTTATTGTTAGTCTTCTGGAAATCAAGATTATCTCCCCTCTCTACACACACGTCTAGTGTTTATTGTTAGTCTTCTGGAAATCAAGATTATCTCCTCTCTCTCTACACACACGTCTAGTGTTTATTGTTAGTCTTCTGGAAATCAAGATTATCTCCCCTCTCTCTACACACACGTCTAGTGTTTATTGTTAGTCTTCTGGAAATCAAGATTATCTCCCCTCTCTCTACACACACGTCTAGTGTTTATTGTTAGTCTTCTGGAAATCAAGATTATCTCCCCTCTCTACACACACGTCTAGTGTTTATTGTTAGTCTTCTGGAAATCAAGATTATCTCCCTCTCTCTACACACACGTCTAGTGTTTATTGTTAGTCTTCTGGAAATCAAGATTATCTCCCCTCTCTACACACACACGTCTAGTGTTTATTGTTAGTCTTCTGAAATCAAGATTATCTCCCCTCTCTACACACACGTCTAGTGTTTATTGTTAGTCTTCTGGAAATCAAGATTATCTCTCCTCTCTCTACACACACGTCTAGTGTTTATTGTTAGTCTTCTGGAAATCAAGATTATCTCCCCTCTCTCTACACACACGTCTAGTGTTTATTGTTAGTCTTCTGGAAATCAAGATTATCTCCCCTCTCTCAACACACACGTCTAGTGTTTATTGTTAGTCTTCTGGAAATCAAGATTATCTCCCCTCTCTCTACACACACGTCTAGTGTTTATTGTTAGTCTTCTGGAAATCAAGATTATCTCCCTCTCTCTCTACACACACGTCTAGTGTTTATTGTTAGTCTTCTGAAATCAAGATTATCTCCCCTCTCTCTACAAGATTATCTCTCCTCTACACTACACGTCTAGTGTTTATTGTTAGTCTTCTGGAAATCAAGATTATCTCCCCTCTCTCTACACACACGTCTAGTGTTTATTGTTAGTCTTCTGGAAATCAAGATTATCTCCCCTCTCTCACACACACGTCTAGTGTTTATTGTTAGTCTTCTGGAAATCAAGATTATCTCCCCCTCTCTCTACACACACGTCTAGTGTTTATTGTTAGTCTTCTGGAAATCAAGATTATCTCCCTCTCTCTACACACACGTCTAGTGTTTATTGTTAGTCTTCTGGAAATCAAGATTATCTCCCTCTCTCTACACACACGTCTAGTGTTTATTGTTAGTCTTCTGGAAATCAAGATTATCTCCCTCTCTCTACACACACGTCTAGTGTTTATTGTTAGTCTTCTGGAAATCAAGATTATCTCCCTCTCTCTACACACACGTCTAGTGTTTATTGTTAGTCTTCTGAAATCAAGATTATCTCCCCTCTCTCTACACACACGTCTAGTGTTTATTGTTAGTCTTCTGGAAATCAAGATTATCTCCTGGAAATCTCTCTACACACACGTCTAGTGTTTATTGTTAGTCTTCTGGAAATCAAGATTATCTCCCTCTCTCACACACACGTCTAGTGTTTATTGTTAGTCTTCTGGAAATCAAGATTATCTCCCTCTCTCTACACACACGTCTAGTGTTTATTGTTAGTCTTCTGGAAATCAAGATTATCTCCCTCTCTCTCTAGTGTTTATTGTTAGTCTTCTGGACAAGATTATCTCCCTCTCTACACACACGTCTAGTGTTTATTGTTAGTCTTCTGGAAATCAAGATTATCTCCCCTCTCTCTACACACACGTCTAGTGTTTATTG
Organism: Tachypleus tridentatus; assembly: GCF_004210375.1. Taxonomy (NCBI): domain Eukaryota; kingdom Metazoa; phylum Arthropoda; class Merostomata; order Xiphosura; family Limulidae; genus Tachypleus; species Tachypleus tridentatus. The sequence continues at coordinate 86,155,816 of NC_134826.1, read as the reverse complement.
TTAGTCTTCTGGAAATCAAGATTATCTCCCCTCTCTCTACACACACGTCTAGTGTTTATTGTTAGTCTTCTGAAATCAAGATTATCTCCTCCTCTCTACACACACGTCTAGTGTTTATTGTTAGTCTTCTGGAAATCAAGATTATCTCCCCTCTCTCTACACACACGTCTAGTGTTTATTGTTAGTCTTCTGGAAATCAAGATTATCTCCCCTCTCTCTACACACACGTCTAGTGTTTATTGTTAGTCTTCTGGAAATCAAGATTATCTCCCCTCTCTCTACACACACGTCTAGTGTTTATTGTTAGTCTTCTGAAATCAAGATTATCTCCCCTCTCTCTACACACACGTCTAGTGTTTATTGTTAGTCTTCTGGAAATCAAGATTATCTCCCTCTCTCTACACACACGTCTAGTGTTTATTGTTAGTCTTCTGGAAATCAAGATTATCTCCCCTCTCTCTACACACACGTCTAGTGTTTATTGTTAGTCTTCTGGAAATCAAGATTATCTCCCCTCTCTCTACACACACGTCTAGTGTTTATTGTTAGTCTTCTGGAAATCAAGATTATCTCCCCTCTCTCTACACACACGTCTAGTGTTTATTGTTAGTCTTCTGAAATCAAGATTATCTCCTCTCTCTACACACACGTCTAGTGTTTATTGTTAGTCTTCTGAAATCAAGATTATCTCCCTCTCTACACACACGTCTAGTGTTTATTGTTAGTCTTCTGGAAATCAAGATTATCTCCCCCCTCTCTACACACACGTCTAGTGTTTATTGTTAGTCTTCTGGAAATCAAGATTATCTCCCTCTCTCTACACACACGTCTAGTGTTTATTGTTAGTCTTCTGGAAATCAAGATTATCTCCCTCTCTCTACACACACGTCTAGTGTTTATTGTTAGTCTTCTGGAAATCAAGATTATCTCCCCTCTCTCTACACACACGTCTAGTGTTTATTGTTAGTCTTCTGGAAATCAAGATTATCTCCCCTCTCTCTACACACACGTCTAGTGTTTATTGTTAGTCTTCTGGAAATCAAGATTATCTCCCTCTCTCTCTACACACACGTCTAGTGTTTATTGTTAGTCTTCTGGAAATCAAGATTATCTCCCTCTCTCTACACACACGTCTAGTGTTTATTGTTAGTCTTCTGGAAATCAAGATTATCTCCCCTCTCTCTACACACACGTCTAGTGTTTATTGTTAGTCTTCTGGAAATCAAGATTATCTCCCTCTCTCTACACACACGTCTAGTGTTTATTGTTAGTCTTCTGGAAATCAAGATTATCTCCCCTCTCTCTACACACACGTCTAGTGTTTATTGTTAGTCTTCTGGAAATCAAGATTATCTCCCCTCTCTCTACACACACGTCTAGTGTTTATTGTTAGTCTTCTGGAAATCAAGATTATCTCCCCTCTCTCTACACACACGTCTAGTGTTTATTGTTAGTCTTCTGGAAATCAAGATTATCTCCCCTCTCTCTACACACACGTCTAGTGTTTATTGTTAGTCTTCTGGAAATCAAGATTATCTCCCCTCTCTCTACACACACGTCTAGTGTTTATTGTTAGTCTTCTGGAAATCAAGATTATCTCCCTCTCTCTACACACACGTCTAGTGTTTATTGTTAGTCTTCTGGAAATCAAGATTATCTCCCTCTCTCTCTACACACGTCTAGTGTTTATTGTTAGTCTTCTGGAAATCAAGATTATCTCCCCTCTCTCTACACACACGTCTAGTGTTTATTGTTAGTCTTCTGGAAATCAAGATTATCTCCCCTCTCTCTACACACACGTCTAGTGTTTATTGTTAGTCTTCTGGAAATCAAGATTATCTCCCTCTCTCTACACACACGTCTAGTGTTTATTGTTAGTCTTCTGGAAATCAAGATTATCTCCCCTCTCTCTACACACACGTCTAGTGTTTATTGTTAGTCTTCTGGAAATCAAGATTATCTCCCCTCTCTCTCTACACACACGTCTAGTGTTTATTGTTAGTCTTCTGGAAATCAAGATTATCTCCCTCTCTCTACACACACGTCTAGTGTTTATTGTTAGTCTTCTGGAAATCAAGATTATCTCCCCTCTCTCTACACACACGTCTAGTGTTTATTGTTAGTCTTCTGGAAATCAAGATTATCTCCCCTCTCTCACACACGTCTAGTGTTTATTGTTAGTCTTCTGGAAATCAAGATTATCTCCCTCTCTCTACACACACGTCTAGTGTTTATTGTTAGTCTTCTGGAAATCAAGATTATCTCCCTCTCTCTACACACACGTCTAGTGTTTATTGTTAGTCTTCTGGAAATCAAGATTATCTCCCTCTCTCTACACACACGTCTAGTGTTTATTGTTAGTCTTCTGGAAATCAAGATTATCTCCCCTCTCTCTACACACACGTCTAGTGTTTATTGTTAGTCTTCTGGAAATCAAGATTATCTCCCCTCTCTCTACACACACGTCTAGTGTTTATTGTTAGTCTTCTGGAAATCAAGATTATCTCTCCTCTCTCTACACACACGTCTAGTGTTTATTGTTAGTCTTCTGGAAATCAAGATTATCTCTCCCTCTCTCTGGACACACACGTCTAGTGTTTATTGTTAGTCTTCTGGAAATCAAGATTATCTCCTCTCTCTACACACACGTCTAGTGTTTATTGTTAGTCTTCTGGAAATCAAGATTATCTCCCCTCTCTCTACACACACGTCTAGTGTTTATTGTTAGTCTTCTGGAAATCAAGATTATCTCCCTCTCTCTACACACACGTCTAGTGTTTATTGTTAGTCTTCTGGAAATCAAGATTATCTCCCCTCTCTCTACACACACGTCTAGTGTTTATTGTTAGTCTTCTGGAAATCAAGATTATCTCCCCTCTCTCTACACACACGTCTAGTGTTTATTGTTAGTCTTCTGGAAATCAAGATTATCTCCCCACACGTCTCTCTACACACACGTCTAGTGTTTATTGTTAGTCTTCTGGAAATCAAGATTATCTCCCCTCTCTCTACACACACGTCTAGTGTTTATTGTTAGTCTTCTGGAAATCAAGATTATCTCCCCTCTCTCTGCACACACGTCTAGTGTTTATTGTTAGTCTTCTGGAAATCAAGATTATCTCCCTCTCTCTACACACACGTCTAGTGTTTATTGTTAGTCTTCTGGAAATCAAGATTATCTCCCTCTCTCTCTACACACACGTCTAGTGTTTATTGTTAGTCTTCTGGAAATCAAGATTATCTCCCCCTCTCTCTACACACACGTCTAGTGTTTATTGTTAGTCTTCTGGAAATCAAGATTATCTCCCCTCTCTCTACACACACGTCTAGTGTTTATTGTTAGTCTTCTGGAAATCAAGATTATCTCCCCTCTCTACACACACACGTCTAGTGTTTATTGTTAGTCTTCTGGAAATCAAGATTATCTCCCCCTCTCTACACACACGTCTAGTGTTTATTGTTAGTCTTCTGGAAATCAAGATTATCTCCCTCTCTCTACACACACGTCTAGTGTTTATTGTTAGTCTTCTGGAAATCAAGATTATCTCTCCCTCTCTCTACACACACGTCTAGTGTTTATTGTTAGTCTTCTGGAAATCAAGATTATCTCTCCCTCTCTCTACACACACGTCTAGTGTTTATTGTTAGTCTTCTGGAAATCAAGATTATCTCCCCCTCTCTCTACACACACGTCTAGTGTTTATTGTTAGTCTTCTGGAAATCAAGATTATCTCCCCTCTCTACACACACGTCTAGTGTTTATTGTTAGTCTTCTGGAAATCAAGATTATCTCCCTCTCTCTACACACACGTCTAGTGTTTATTGTTAGTCTTCTGGAAATCAAGATTATCTCCCACTCTCTCTACACACACGTCTAGTGTTTATTGTTAGTCTTCTGGAAATCAAGATTATCTCCCTCTCTCTCTACACACACGTCTAGTGTTTATTGTTAGTCTTCTGGAAATCAAGATTATCTCCCCTCTCTCTACACACACGTCTAGTGTTTATTGTTAGTCTTCTGGAAATCAAGATTATCTCCCCTCTCTCTACACACACGTCTAGTGTTTATTGTTAGTCTTCTGGAAATCAAGATTATCTCCCTCTCTCTACACACACGTCTAGTGTTTATTGTTAGTCTTCTGGAAATCAAGATTATCTCCCTCTCTCTACACACACGTCTAGTGTTTATTGTTAGTCTTCTGGAAATCAAGATTACATCCCCTCTCTCTACACACACGTCTAGTGTTTATTGTTAGTCTTCTGGAAATCAAGATTATCTCCCCTCTCTCTACACACACGTCTAGTGTTTATTGTTAGTCTTCTGGAAATCAAGATTATCTCCCCTCTCTCTACACACACGTCTAGTGTTTATTGTTAGTCTTCTGGAAATCAAGATTATCTCCCCTCTCTCTACACACACACGTCTAGTGTTTATTGTTAGTCTTCTGGAAATCAAGATTATCTCCCTCTCTCTACACACACGTCTAGTGTTTATTGTTAGTCTTCTGGAAATCAAGATTATCTCCCCTCTCTCTACACACACGTCTAGTGTTTATTGTTAGTCTTCTGAAATCAAGATTATCTCCCCTCTCTCTCTACACACACGTCTAGTGTTTATTGTTAGTCTTCTGGAAATCAAGATTATCTCCCTCTCTACACACACGTCTAGTGTTTATTGTTAGTCTTCTGGAAATCAAGATTATCTCCCCTCTCTACACACACGTCTAGTGTTTATTGTTAGTCTTCTGGAAATCAAGATTATCTCCCTCTCTCTACACACACGTCTAGTGTTTATTGTTAGTCTTCTGAAATCAAGATTATCTCCCTCTCTCTACACACACGTCTAGTGTTTATTGTTAGTCTTCTGAAATCAAGATTATCTCCCCTCTCTCTACACACACGTCTAGTGTTTATTGTTAGTCTTCTGGAAATCAAGATTATCTCCCCTCTCTCTACACACACGTCTAGTGTTTATTGTTAGTCTTCTGGAAATCAAGATTATCTCCCCCTCTCTACACACACGTCTAGTGTTTATTGTTAGTCTTCTGGAAATCAAGATTATCTCCCCTCTCTCTACACACACGTCTAGTGTTTATTGTTAGTCTTCTGGAAATCAAGATTATCTCCCTCTCTCTACACACACGTCTAGTGTTTATTGTTAGTCTTCTGGAAATCAAGATTATCTCCCCTCTCTCTACACACACGTCTAGTGTTTATTGTTAGTCTTCTGGAAATCAAGATTATCTCCCTCTCTCTACACACACGTCTAGTGTTTATTGTTAGTCTTCTGGAAATCAAGATTATCTCTGGAAATCAAGATTATCTCCTCTCTACACACACGTCTAGTGTTTATTGTTAGTCTTCTGGAAATCAAGATTATCTCCCCTCTCTCTACACACACGTCTAGTGTTTATTGTTAGTCTTCTGGAAATCAAGATTATCTCCTCTCTCTACACACACGTCTAGTGTTTATTGTTAGTCTTCTGGAAATCAAGATTATCTCCCCTCTCTCTACACACACGTCTAGTGTTTATTGTTAGTCTTCTGGAAATCAAGATTATCTCCCTCTCTCTACACACACGTCTAGTGTTTATTGTTAGTCTTCTGGAAATCAAGATTATCTCCCCCTCTCTACACACACGTCTAGTGTTTATTGTTAGTCTTCTGGAAATCAAGATTATCTCCTCTCTACACACACGTCTAGTGTTTATTGTTAGTCTTCTGGAAATCAAGATTATCTCCCTCTCTCTACACACACGTCTAGTGTTTATTGTTAGTCTTCTGGAAATCAAGATTATCTCCCTCTCTCTACACACACGTCTAGTGTTTATTGTTAGTCTTCTGGAAATCAAGATTATCTCCCCTCTCTCTACACACACGTCTAGTGTTTATTGTTAGTCTTCTGGAAATCAAGATTATCTCCTCCCTCTCTCTACACACACGTCTAGTGTTTATTGTTAGTCTTCTGGAAATCAAGATTATCTCCCCTCTCTCTACACACACGTCTAGTGTTTATTGTTAGTCTTCTGGAAATCAAGATTATCTCCCCTCTCTCTACACACACGTCTAGTGTTTATTGTTAGTCTTCTGGAAATCAAGATTATCTCCCCTCTCTACACACACACGTCTAGTGTTTATTGTTAGTCTTCTGGAAATCAAGATTATCTCCCCTCTCTCTACACACACGTCTAGTGTTTATTGTTAGTCTTCTGGAAATCAAGATTATCTCCCTCTCTCTACACACACGTCTAGTGTTTATTGTTAGTCTTCTGGAAATCAAGATTATCTCCCTCTCTCTACACACACACGTCTAGTGTTTATTGTTAGTCTTCTGGAAATCAAGATTATCTCCCTCTCTCTACACACACGTCTAGTGTTTATTGTTAGTCTTCTGGAAATCAAGATTATCTCCCCTCTCTCTACACACACGTCTAGTGTTTATTGTTAGTCTTCTGGAAATCAAGATTATCTCCCCTCTCTCTACACACACGTCTAGTGTTTATTGTTAGTCTTCTGGAAATCAAGATTATCTCCCCTCTCTCTACACACACGTCTAGTGTTTATTGTTAGTCTTCTGGAAATCAAGATTATCTCCCTCTCTCTCTACACACACGTCTAGTGTTTATTGTTAGTCTTCTGGAAATCAAGATTATCTCCCTCTCTCTCTACACACACGTCTAGTGTTTATTGTTAGTCTTCTGGAAATCAAGATTATCTCCCCTCTCTCTACACACACGTCTAGTGTTTATTGTTAGTCTTCTGGAAATCAAGATTATCTCCCCTCTCTCTACACACACGTCTAGTGTTTATTGTTAGTCTTCTGGAAATCAAGATTATCTCCCCTCTCTCTACACACACGTCTAGTGTTTATTGTTAGTCTTCTGGAAATCAAGATTATCTCCCCTCTCTCTACACACACGTCTAGTGTTTATTGTTAGTCTTCTGGAAATCAAGATTATCTCCCCTCTCTCTACACACACGTCTAGTGTTTATTGTTAGTCTTCTGGAAATCAAGATTATCTCCTCCCTCTCTACACACACGTCTAGTGTTTATTGTTAGTCTTCTGGAAATCAAGATTATCTCCCCTCTCTCTACACACACGTCTAGTGTTTATTGTTAGTCTTCTGGAAATCAAGATTATCTCCCCTCTCTCACACACACACGTCTAGTGTTTATTGTTAGTCTTCTGGAAATCAAGATTATCTCCCCTCTCTCACACACGTACACACACGTCTAGTGTTTATTGTTAGTCTTCTGGAAATCAAGATTATCTCCCTCTCTCTACACACACGTCTAGTGTTTATTGTTAGTCTTCTGGAAATCAAGATTATCTCCCTCTCTCTCTACACACACGTCTAGTGTTTATTGTTAGTCTTCTGGAAATCAAGATTATCTCCCCTCTCTCTACACACACGTCTAGTGTTTATTGTTAGTCTTCTGGAAATCAAGATTATCTCCCTCTCTCTACACAACACGTCTAGTGTTTATTGTTAGTCTTCTGGAAATCAAGATTATCTCCCCTCTCTACACACACGTCTAGTGTTTATTGTTAGTCTTCTGGAAATCAAGATTATCTCCCCTCTCTCTACACACACGTCTAGTGTTTATTGTTAGTCTTCTGGAAATCAAGATTATCTCCTCTCTCTCTACACACACGTCTAGTGTTTATTGTTAGTCTTCTGGAAATCAAGATTATCTCCCTCTCTCTACACACACGTCTAGTGTTTATTGTTAGTCTTCTGGAAATCAAGATTATCTCCCCTCTCTACACACACGTCTAGTGTTTATTGTTAGTCTTCTGGAAATCAAGATTATCTCCCCTCTCTCTACACACACGTCTAGTGTTTATTGTTAGTCTTCTGGAAATCAAGATTATCTCCCTCTCTCTACACACACGTCTAGTGTTTATTGTTAGTCTTCTGGAAATCAAGATTATCTCCCCTCTCTCTACACACACGTCTAGTGTTTATTGTTAGTCTTCTGAAATCAAGATTATCTCCTCCTCTCTCTACACACACGTCTAGTGTTTATTGTTAGTCTTCTGGAAATCAAGATTATCTCCCTCTCTCTACACACACGTCTAGTGTTTATTGTTAGTCTTCTGGAAATCAAGATTATCTCCCCTCTCTCTACACACACGTCTAGTGTTTATTGTTAGTCTTCTGGAAATCAAGATTATCTCCCCTCTCTCTACACACACGTCTAGTGTTTATTGTTAGTCTTCTGGAAATCAAGATTATCTCCCCTCTCTCTACACACACGTCTAGTGTTTATTGTTAGTCTTCTGGAAATCAAGATTATCTCCCCTCTCTCTACACACACGTCTAGTGTTTATTGTTAGTCTTCTGGAAATCAAGATTATCTCCCCTCTCTCTACACACACGTCTAGTGTTTATTGTTAGTCTTCTGGAAATCAAGATTATCTCCCTCTCTACACACACGTCTAGTGTTTATTGTTAGTCTTCTGGAAATCAAGATTATCTCCCTCTCTCTACACACACGTCTAGTGTTTATTGTTAGTCTTCTGGAAATCAAGATTATCTCCCCTCTCTCTACACACACGTCTAGTGTTTATTGTTAGTCTTCTGGAAATCAAGATTATCTCCCCTCTCTCTACACACACGTCTAGTGTTTATTGTTAGTCTTCTGGAAATCAAGATTATCTCCCTCTCTCTACACACACGTCTAGTGTTTATTGTTAGTCTTCTGGAAATCAAGATTATCTCCCCTCTCTCTACACACACGTCTAGTGTTTATTGTTAGTCTTCTGGAAATCAAGATTATCTCCCTCTCTCTACACACACGTCTAGTGTTTATTGTTAGTCTTCTGGAAATCAAGATTATCTCCCCTCTCTCTACACACGTCTAGTGTTTATTGTTAGTCTTCTGAAATCAAGATTATCTCCCCTCTCTCTACACACACGTCTAGTGTTTATTGTTAGTCTTCTGGAAATCAAGATTATCTCCCCTCTCTCTCTACACACACGTCTAGTGTTTATTGTTAGTCTTCTGGAAATCAAGATTATCTCCCCTCTCTACACACACGTCTAGTGTTTATTGTTAGTCTTCTGGAAATCAAGATTATCTCCCCTCTCTACACACACGTCTAGTGTTTATTGTTAGTCTTCTGGAAATCAAGATTATCTCCCCTCTCTCTACACACACGTCTAGTGTTTATTGTTAGTCTTCTGGAAATCAAGATTATCTCCCTCTCTCTCTACACACACGTCTAGTGTTTATTGTTAGTCTTCTGGAAATCAAGATTATCTCCCTCTCTCTCTACACACACGTCTAGTGTTTATTGTTAGTCTTCTGGAAATCAAGATTATCTCCCTCTCTCTACACACACGTCTAGTGTTTATTGTTAGTCTTCTGGAAATCAAGATTATCTCCCCTCTCTCTACACACACGTCTAGTGTTTATTGTTAGTCTTCTGGAAATCAAGATTATCTCCCCTCTCTCTACACACACGTCTAGTGTTTATTGTTAGTCTTCTGGAAATCAAGATTATCTCCCCTCTCTCTACACACACGTCTAGTGTTTATTGTTAGTCTTCTGGAAATCAAGATTATCTCCTCTCTCTCACACACACACGTCTAGTGTTTATTGTTAGTCTTCTGAAATCAAGATTATCTCCCCTCTCTCTACACACACGTCTAGTGTTTATTGTTAGTCTTCTGGAAATCAAGATTATCTCCCCTCTCTCTACACACGTCTAGTGTTTATTGTTAGTCTTCTGGAAATCAAGATTATCTCCTCTCTCTCTACACACACGTCTAGTGTTTATTGTTAGTCTTCTGGAAATCAAGATTATCTCCCCTCTCTCTACACACACGTCTAGTGTTTATTGTTAGTCTTCTGGAAATCAAGATTATCTCCCCTCTCTCTACACACACGTCTAGTGTTTATTGTTAGTCTTCTGGAAATCAAGATTATCTCCCCTCTCTCTACACACACGTCTAGTGTTTATTGTTAGTCTTCTGGAAATCAAGATTATCTCCCCTCTCTCTACACACACGTCTAGTGTTTATTGTTAGTCTTCTGGAAATCAAGATTATCTCCCTCTCTCTACACACACGTCTAGTGTTTATTGTTAGTCTTCTGGAAATCAAGATTATCTCCCCTCTCTACACACACGTCTAGTGTTTATTGTTAGTCTTCTGGAAATCAAGATTATCTCCCCTCTCTCTACACACACGTCTAGTGTTTATTGTTAGTCTTCTGAAATCAAGATTATCTCCCCTCTCTCTACACACACGTCTAGTGTTTATTGTTAGTCTTCTGGAAATCAAGATTATCTCCCCTCTCTCTACACACACGTCTAGTGTTTATTGTTAGTCTTCTGGAAATCAAGATTATCTCCCTCTCTCTCTACACACACGTCTAGTGTTTATTGTTAGTCTTCTGGAAATCAAGATTATCTCCCCTCTCTCTACACACACGTCTAGTGTTTATTGTTAGTCTTCTGGAAATCAAGATTATCTCCCCTCTCTCTACACACACGTCTAGTGTTTATTGTTAGTCTTCTGGAAATCAAGATTATCTCCCCTCTCTACACACACGTCTAGTGTTTATTGTTAGTCTTCTGGAAATCAAGATTATCTCCCTCTCTCTCTACACACACGTCTAGTGTTTATTGTTAGTCTTCTGGAAATCAAGATTATCTCCCCTCTCTCTACACACACGTCTAGTGTTTATTGTTAGTCTTCTGGAAATCAAGATTATCTCCCTCTCTCTACACACACGTCTAGTGTTTATTGTTAGTCTTCTGGAAATCAAGATTATCTCCCCTCTCTCTACACACACGTCTAGTGTTTATTGTTAGTCTTCTGGAAATCAAGATTATCTCCCCTCTCTCTACACACACGTCTAGTGTTTATTGTTAGTCTTCTGGAAATCAAGATTATCTCTGAAATCTCTCCCTCTCTACACACACGTCTAGTGTTTATTGTTAGTCTTCTGGAAATCAAGATTATCTCCCCTCTCTACACACACGTCTAGTGTTTATTGTTAGTCTTCTGGAAATCAAGATTATCTCCCCTCTCTCTACACACACGTCTAGTGTTTATTGTTAGTCTTCTGGAAATCAAGATTATCTCCCCTCTCTACACACACGTCTAGTGTTTATTGTTAGTCTTCTGGAAATCAAGATTATCTCCTCTCTCTACACACACGTCTAGTGTTTATTGTTAGTCTTCTGGAAATCAAGATTATCTCCCCTCTCTCTACACACACGTCTAGTGTTTATTGTTAGTCTTCTGGAAATCAAGATTATCTCCCCCTCTCTACACACACGTCTAGTGTTTATTGTTAGTCTTCTGGAAATCAAGATTATCTCCCCTCTCTCTACACACACGTCTAGTGTTTATTGTTAGTCTTCTGGAAATCAAGATTATCTCCCCTCTCTCTACACACACGTCTAGTGTTTATTGTTAGTCTTCTGGAAATCAAGATTATCTCCCTCTCTCTACACACACGTCTAGTGTTTATTGTTAGTCTTCTGGAAATCAAGATTATCTCCCCTCTCTCTACACACACGTCTAGTGTTTATTGTTAGTCTTCTGGAAATCAAGATTATCTCCCCTCTCTCTACACACACGTCTAGTGTTTATTGTTAGTCTTCTGGAAATCAAGATTATCTCCCCTCTCTACACACACACGTCTAGTGTTTATTGTTAGTCTTCTGGAAATCAAGATTATCTCCCCTCTCTCTACACACGTCTAGTGTTTATTGTTAGTCTTCTGGAAATCAAGATTATCTCCCTCTCTCTACACACACGTCTAGTGTTTATTGTTAGTCTTCTGGAAATCAAGATTATCTCCCCTCTCTCTCTACACACGTCTAGTGTTTATTGTTAGTCTTCTGGAAATCAAGATTATCTCCCCTCTCTCTACACACACGTCTAGTGTTTATTGTTAGTCGTCTAGTGTTTATTGTTAGTCTTCTGGAAATCAAGATTATCTCCCCTCTCTACACACACGTCTAGTGTTTATTGTTAGTCTTCTGGAAATCAAGATTATCTCCCCTCTCTCTCTACACACACGTCTAGTGTTTATTGTTAGTCTTCTGGAAATCAAGATTATCTCCCCTCTCTACACACACGTCTAGTGTTTATTGTTAGTCTTCTGGAAATCAAGATTATCTCCCCTCTCTCTACACACACGTCTAGTGTTTATTGTTAGTCTTCTGGAAATCAAGATTATCTCCCTCTCTACACACACACGTCTAGTGTTTATTGTTAGTCTTCTGGAAATCAAGATTATCTCCCCTCTCTCTACACACACGTCTAGTGTTTATTGTTAGTCTTCTGAAATCAAGATTATCTCCCTCTCTCTACACACACGTCTAGTGTTTATTGTTAGTCTTCTGGAAATCAAGATTATCTCCCTCTCTCTACACACACGTCTAGTGTTTATTGTTAGTCTTCTGGAAATCAAGATTATCTCCCTCTCTCTACACACACGTCTAGTGTTTATTGTTAGTCTTCTGGAAATCAAGATTATCTCCCCTCTCTCTACACACACGTCTAGTGTTTATTGTTAGTCTTCTGGAAATCAAGATTATCTCCCTCTCTCTACACACACGTCTAGTGTTTATTGTTAGTCTTCTGGAAATCAAGATTATCTCCCCTCTCTCTACACACACGTCTAGTGTTTATTGTTAGTCTTCTGGAAATCAAGATTATCTCCCTCTCTCTACACACACGTCTAGTGTTTATTGTTAGTCTTCTGGAAATCAAGATTATCTCCCCTCTCTCTACACACACGTCTAGTGTTTATTGTTAGTCTTCTGGAAATCAAGATTATCTCCCCTCTCTCTACACACACGTCTAGTGTTTATTGTTAGTCTTCTGGAAATCAAGATTATCTCCCCTCTCTCTACACACACGTCTAGTGTTTATTGTTAGTCTTCTGGAAATCAAGATTATCTCCCTCTCTCTACACACACGTCTAGTGTTTATTGTTAGTCTTCTGGAAATCAAGATTATCTCCCCTCTCTCTACACACACGTCTAGTGTTTATTGTTAGTCTTCTGGAAATCAAGATTATCTCCCTCTCTCTCTACACACACGTCTAGTGTTTATTGTTAGTCTTCTGGAAATCAAGATTATCTCCCTCTCTCTACACACACGTCTAGTGTTTATTGTTAGTCTTCTGGAAATCAAGATTATCTCCCCTCTCTACACACACGTCTAGTGTTTATTGTTAGTCTTCTGGAAATCAAGATTATCTCCCCTCTCTCTACACACACGTCTAGTGTTTATTGTTAGTCTTCTGGAAATCAAGATTATCTCCCTCTCTCTACACACACACACGTCTAGTGTTTATTGTTAGTCTTCTGGAAATCAAGATTATCTCCCCTCTCTCTACACACACGTCTAGTGTTTATTGTTAGTCTTCTGGAAATCAAGATTATCTCCCCTCTCTCTACACACACGTCTAGTGTTTATTGTTAGTCTTCTGGAAATCAAGATTATCTCCCTCTCTCTACACACACGTCTAGTGTTTATTGTTAGTCTTCTGGAAATCAAGATTATCTCCCCTCTCTCTACACACACGTCTAGTGTTTATTGTTAGTCTTCTGGAAATCAAGATTATCTCCCCTCTCTCTACACACACGTCTAGTGTTTATTGTTAGTCTTCTGGAAATCAAGATTATCTCCCCTCTCTCTACACACACGTCTAGTGTTTATTGTTAGTCTTCTGGAAATCAAGATTATCTCCCCCTCTCTCTACACACACGTCTAGTGTTTATTGTTAGTCTTCTGGAAATCAAGATTATCTCCCCTCTCTACACACACGTCTAGTGTTTATTGTTAGTCTTCTGGAAATCAAGATTATCTCCCCTCTCTCTACACACACGTCTAGTGTTTATTGTTAGTCTTCTGGAAATCAAGATTATCTCCCCTCTCTCTACACACACGTCTAGTGTTTATTGTTAGTCTTCTGGAAATCAAGATTATCTCCCCTCTCTCTAGTGTTTATTGTTAGTCTTCACACACGTCTAGTGTTTATTGTTAGTCTTCTGGAAATCAAGATTATCCCCCTCTCTCTCTACACACACGTCTAGTGTTTATTGTTAGTCTTCTGGAAATCAAGATTATCTCCCCTCTCTCTACACACACGTCTAGTGTTTATTGTTAGTCTTCTGGAAATCAAGATTATCTCCTCTCTCTCTACACACACGTCTAGTGTTTATTGTTAGTCTTCTGGAAATCAAGATTATCTCCCCTCTCTCTACACACACGTCTAGTGTTTATTGTTAGTCTTCTGGAAATCAAGATTATCTCCCTCTCTCTACACACACGTCTAGTGTTTATTGTTAGTCTTCTGGAAATCAAGATTATCTCCCCTCTCTCTACACACACGTCTAGTGTTTATTGTTAGTCTTCTGGAAATCAAGATTATCTCCCTCTCTCTACACACACGTCTAGTGTTTATTGTTAGTCTTCTGAAATCAAGATTATCTCCCCTCTCTCTACACACACGTCTAGTGTTTATTGTTAGTCTTCTGGAAATCAAGATTATCTCCCCTCTCTCTACACACACGTCTAGTGTTTATTGTTAGTCTTCTGGAAATCAAGATTATCTCCCCTCTCTCTACACACACGTCTAGTGTTTATTGTTAGTCTTCTGGAAATCAAGATTATCTCCCCTCTCTCTACACACACGTCTAGTGTTTATTGTTAGTCTTCTGGAAATCAAGATTATCTCCCCTCTCTCTACACACACGTCTAGTGTTTATTGTTAGTCTTCTGGAAATCAAGATTATCTCCCCTCTCTACACACACGTCTAGTGTTTATTGTTAGTCTTCTGGAAATCAAGATTATCTCCCCTCTCTCACACACGTCTAGTGTTTATTGTTAGTCTTCTGAAAGTCAAGATTATCTCCCCCTCTCTCTACACACACGTCTAGTGTTTATTGTTAGTCTTCTGGAAATCAAGATTATCTCCCCTCTCTCTACACACACGTCTAGTGTTTATTGTTAGTCTTCTGGAAATCAAGATTATCTCCCTCTCTCTACACACACACGTCTAGTGTTTATTGTTAGTCTTCTGGAAATCAAGATTATCTCCCCTCTCTACACACACGTCTAGTGTTTATTGTTAGTCTTCTGGAAATCAAGATTATCTCCCCTCTCTCTACACACACGTCTAGTGTTTATTGTTAGTCTTCTGGAAATCAAGATTATCTCCCCTCTCTCTACACACACGTCTAGTGTTTATTGTTAGTCTTCTGGAAATCAAGATTATCTCCCCTCTCTCTACACACACGTCTAGTGTTTATTGTTAGTCTTCTGGAAATCAAGATTATCTCCCCTCTCTCTACACACACGTCTAGTGTTTATTGTTAGTCTTCTGGAAATCAAGATTATCTCCCCTCTCTCTACACACACGTCTAGTGTTTATTGTTAGTCTTCTGGAAATCAAGATTATCTCCCCTCTCTCTACACACACGTCTAGTGTTTATTGTTAGTCTTCTGGAAATCAAGATTATCTCCCTCTCTCTACACACACGTCTAGTGTTTATTGTTAGTCTTCTGGAAATCAAGATTATCTCCCTCTCTCTACACACGTCTAGTGTTTATTGTTAGTCTTCTGGAAATCAAGATTATCTCCCTCTCTCTACACACACGTCTAGTGTTTATTGTTAGTCTTCTGGAAATCAAGATTATCTCCCCTCTCTCTACACACACGTCTAGTGTTTATTGTTAGTCTTCTGGAAATCAAGATTATCTCCCTCTCTCTCACACTAGTGTTTACACGTCTAGTGTTTATTGTTAGTCTTCTGGAAATCAAGATTATCTCCCCTCTCTCTACACACACGTCTAGTGTTTATTGTTAGTCTTCTGGAAATCAAGATTATCTCCCCTCTCTCTACACACACGTCTAGTGTTTATTGTTAGTCTTCTGGAAATCAAGATTATCTCCCCTCTCTCTACACACACGTCTAGTGTTTATTGTTAGTCTTCTGGAAATCAAGATTATCTCCCCTCTCTACACACACGTCTAGTGTTTATTGTTAGTCTTCTGGAAATCAAGATTATCTCCCTCTCTCTTCTGGACACACACGTCTAGTGTTTATTGTTAGTCTTCTGGAAATCAAGATTATCTCCCTCTCTCTACACACACGTCTAGTGTTTATTGTTAGTCTTCTGGAAATCAAGATTATCTCCCCTCTCTCTACACACACGTCTAGTGTTTATTGTTAGTCTTCTGGAAATCAAGATTATCTCCCCTCTCTACACACACGTCTAGTGTTTATTGTTAGTCTTCTGGAAATCAAGATTATCTCCCCTCTCTCTACACACACGTCTAGTGTTTATTGTTAGTCTTCTGGAAATCAAGATTATCTCCCCTCTCTCACACACACGTCTAGTGTTTATTGTTAGTCTTCTGGAAATCAAGATTATCTCCCCTCTCTCTCTACACACACGTCTAGTGTTTATTGTTAGTCTTCTGGAAATCAAGATTATCTCCCCTCTCTACACACACGTCTAGTGTTTATTGTTAGTCTTCTGGAAATCAAGATTATCTCCCCTCTCTCTACACACACGTCTAGTGTTTATTGTTAGTCTTCTGGAAATCAAGATTATCTCCCCTCTCTACACACACGTCTAGTGTTTATTGTTAGTCTTCTGAAATCAAGATTATCTCCCTCTCTCTACACACACGTCTAGTGTTTATTGTTAGTCTTCTGGAAATCAAGATTATCTCCCTCTCTCTACACACACGTCTAGTGTTTATTGTTAGTCTTCTGGAAATCAAGATTATCTCCCTCTCTCTACACACACGTCTAGTGTTTATTGTTAGTCTTCTGGAAATCAAGATTATCTCCCCTCTCTCTACACACACGTCTAGTGTTTATTGTTAGTCTTCTGGAAATCAAGATTATCTCCCCTCTCTCTCTACACACACGTCTAGTGTTTATTGTTAGTCTTCTGGAAATCAAGATTATCTCCCCTCTCTCACACACGTCTAGTGTTTATTGTTAGTCTTCTGGAAATCAAGATTATCTCCCCTCTCTCTACACACACGTCTAGTGTTTATTGTTAGTCTTCTGGAAATCAAGATTATCTCCCCTCTCTCTACACACACGTCTAGTGTTTATTGTTAGTCTTCTGGAAATCAAGATTATCTCCCTCTCTCTCTACACACACGTCTAGTGTTTATTGTTAGTCTTCTGGAAATCAAGATTATCTCCCTCTCTCTCTCTACACACACGTCTAGTGTTTATTGTTAGTCTTCTGGAAATCAAGATTATCTCCCTCACACACGTCTCTCTACACACACGTCTAGTGTTTATTGTTAGTCTTCTGGAAATCAAGATTATCTCCCTCTCTCTCTACACACGTCTAGTGTTTATTGTTAGTCTTCTGGAAATCAAGATTATCTCTCCTCTCTCTACACACACGTCTAGTGTTTATTGTTAGTCTTCTGGAAATCAAGATTATCTCCTCTCTCTCTACACACACGTCTAGTGTTTATTGTTAGTCTTCTGGAAATCAAGATTATCTCCCTCTCTCTCTACACACACGTCTAGTGTTTATTGTTAGTCTTCTGGAAATCAAGATTATCTCCCTCTCTCTACACACACGTCTAGTGTTTATTGTTAGTCTTCTGGAAATCAAGATTATCTCCCTCTCTCTACACACACGTCTAGTGTTTATTGTTAGTCTTCTGGAAATCAAGATTATCTCCCCTCTCTCTACACACACGTCTAGTGTTTATTGTTAGTCTTCTGGAAATCAAGATTATCTCCCTCTCTCTCTACACACACGTCTAGTGTTTATTGTTAGTCTTCTGGAAATCAAGATTATCTCCTCTCTCTCTACACACACGTCTAGTGTTTATTGTTAGTCTTCTGGAAATCAAGATTATCTCCCTCTCTCTACACACACGTCTAGTGTTTATTGTTAGTCTTCTGGAAATCAAGATTATCTCCCCTCTCTCTACACACACGTCTAGTGTTTATTGTTAGTCTTCTGGAAATCAAGATTATCTCCCCTCTCTACACACACGTCTAGTGTTTATTGTTAGTCTTCTGGAAATCAAGATTATCTCCCCTCTCTCTACACACACGTCTAGTGTTTATTGTTAGTCTTCTGGAAATCAAGATTATCTCCCCTCTCTCTACACACACGTCTAGTGTTTATTGTTAGTCTTCTGGAAATCAAGATTATCTCCCCTCTCTCTCACACACGTCTAGTGTTTATTGTTAGTCTTCTGGAAATCAAGATTATCTCCCCTCTCTCTACACACACGTCTAGTGTTTATTGTTAGTCTTCTGGAAATCAAGATTATCTCCCTCTCTCTACACACACGTCTAGTGTTTATTGTTAGTCTTCTGGAAATCAAGATTATCTCCCCTCTCTCTACACACACGTCTAGTGTTTATTGTTAGTCTTCTGGAAATCAAGATTATCTCCCTCTCTCTACACACACGTCTAGTGTTTATTGTTAGTCTTCTGGAAATCAAGATTATCTCCCCTCTCTCTACACACACGTCTAGTGTTTATTGTTAGTCTTCTGGAAATCAAGATTATCTCCCCTCTCTACACACACGTCTAGTGTTTATTGTTAGTCTTCTGGAAATCAAGATTATCTCCTCTCTCTCTACACACACGTCTAGTGTTTATTGTTAGTCTTCTGGAAATCAAGATTATCTCCCTCTCTCTCACACACACGTCTAGTGTTTATTGTTAGTCTTCTGGAAATCAAGATTATCTCCCCTCTCTACACACACGTCTAGTGTTTATTGTTAGTCTTCTGGAAATCAAGATTATCTCCTCTCTACACACGTCTCTCTCAAGATTACACACACGTCTAGTGTTTATTGTTAGTCTTCTGGAAATCAAGATTATCTCCCCTCTCTCTACACACACGTCTAGTGTTTATTGTTAGTCTTCTGGAAATCAAGATTATCTCCCCTCTCTCTCTACACACACGTCTAGTGTTTATTGTTAGTCTTCTGGAAATCAAGATTATCTCCCTCTCTACACACACGTCTAGTGTTTATTGTTAGTCTTCTGGAAATCAAGATTATCTCCCCTCTCTCTACACACACGTCTAGTGTTTATTGTTAGTCTTCTGGAAATCAAGATTATCTCCCTCTCTCTCTACACACACGTCTAGTGTTTATTGTTAGTCTTCTGGAAATCAAGATTATCTCCCCTCTCTCTACACACACGTCTAGTGTTTATTGTTAGTCTTCTGGAAATCAAGATTATCTCCCCTCTCTCTACACACACGTCTAGTGTTTATTGTTAGTCTTCTGGAAATCAAGATTATCTCCCTCTCTCTACACACACGTCTAGTGTTTATTGTTAGTCTTCTGGAAATCAAGATTATCTCCCCTCTCTCTACACACACGTCTAGTGTTTATTGTTAGTCTTCTGGAAATCAAGATTATCTCCCCTCTCTCTACACACACGTCTAGTGTTTATTGTTAGTCTTCTGGAAATCAAGATTATCTCCCTCTCTCTACACACACGTCTAGTGTTTATTGTTAGTCTTCTGGAAATCAAGATTATCTCCCCTCTCTCTACACACACGTCTAGTGTTTATTGTTAGTCTTCTGGAAATCAAGATTATCTCCCCTCTCTCTACACACACGTCTAGTGTTTATTGTTAGTCTTCTGGAAATCAAGATTATCTCCTCCTCTCTCACACACACGTCTAGTGTTTATTGTTAGTCTTCTGGAAATCAAGATTATCTCCCTCTCTCTCTACACACACGTCTAGTGTTTATTGTTAGTCTTCTGGAAATCAAGATTATCTCCCCTCTCTCTACACACACGTCTAGTGTTTATTGTTAGTCTTCTGGAAATCAAGATTATCTCCCTCTCTCTCTACACACACGTCTAGTGTTTATTGTTAGTCTTCTGGAAATCAAGATTATCTCCCTCTCTCTCTACACACACGTCTAGTGTTTATTGTTAGTCTTCTGGAAATCAAGATTATCTCCCTCTCTCTACACACACGTCTAGTGTTTATTGTTAGTCTTCTGGAAATCAAGATTATCTCCCCTCTCTCTACACACACGTCTAGTGTTTATTGTTAGTCTTCTGGAAATCAAGATTATCTCCCCTCTCTCTACACACACGTCTAGTGTTTATTGTTAGTCTTCTGGAAATCAAGATTATCTCCCCTCTCTCTACACACACGTCTAGTGTTTATTGTTAGTCTTCTGGAAATCAAGATTATCTCCTCTCTCTCTACACACACGTCTAGTGTTTATTGTTAGTCTTCTGGAAATCAAGATTATCTCCCTCTCTCTACACACACGTCTAGTGTTTATTGTTAGTCTTCTGGAAATCAAGATTATCTCCCCTCTCTCTACACACACGTCTAGTGTTTATTGTTAGTCTTCTGGAAATCAAGATTATCTCCCCTCTCTCTACACACACGTCTAGTGTTTATTGTTAGTCTTCTGGAAATCAAGATTATCTCCCCTCTCTCTACACACACGTCTAGTGTTTATTGTTAGTCTTCTGGAAATCAAGATTATCTCCCTCTCTCTCTACACACACGTCTAGTGTTTATTGTTAGTCTTCTGGAAATCAAGATTATCTCCCCTCTCTCACACACACACGTCTAGTGTTTATTGTTAGTCTTCTGGAAATCAAGATTATCTCCCCTCTCTCTACACACACGTCTAGTGTTTATTGTTAGTCTTCTGGAAATCAAGATTATCTCCCTCTCTCTCTACACACACGTCTAGTGTTTATTGTTAGTCTTCTGGAAATCAAGATTATCTCCCCTCTCTCTACACACACGTCTAGTGTTTATTGTTAGTCTTCTGGAAATCAAGATTATCTCCCCTCTCTACACACACGTCTAGTGTTTATTGTTAGTCTTCTGAAATCAAGATTATCTCCTTCTGAAATCAAGATCTCTCTACTACACACGTCTAGTGTTTATTGTTAGTCTTCTGGAAATCAAGATTATCTCCCCTCTCTACACACACGTCTAGTGTTTATTGTTAGTCTTCTGGAAATCAAGATTATCTCCCTCTCTCTCTACACACACGTCTAGTGTTTATTGTTAGTCTTCTGGAAATCAAGATTATCTCCCCTCTCTACACACACGTCTAGTGTTTATTGTTAGTCTTCTGGAAATCAAGATTATCTCCCCTCTCTCTACACACACGTCTAGTGTTTATTGTTAGTCTTCTGGAAATCAAGATTATCTCCCTCTCTCTACACACACGTCTAGTGTTTATTGTTAGTCTTCTGGAAATCAAGATTATCTCCCCTCTCTCTACACACACGTCTAGTGTTTATTGTTAGTCTTCTGGAAATCAAGATTATCTCCCCTCTCTCTACACACACGTCTAGTGTTTATTGTTAGTCTTCTGGAAATCAAGATTATCTCCCCTCTCTCTACACACACGTCTAGTGTTTATTGTTAGTCTTCTGGAAATCAAGATTATCTCCCCTCTCTCTACACACACGTCTAGTGTTTATTGTTAGTCTTCTGAAATCAAGATTATCTCCTCTCTCTACACACACGTCTAGTGTTTATTGTTAGTCTTCTGGAAATCAAGATTATCTCCCCTCTCTCTACACACACGTCTAGTGTTTATTGTTAGTCTTCTGGAAATCAAGATTATCTCCCCTCTCTCTACACACACGTCTAGTGTTTATTGTTAGTCTTCTGGAAATCAAGATTATCTCCCCTCTCTCTACACACACGTCTAGTGTTTATTGTTAGTCTTCTGGAAATCAAGATTATCTCCCCTCTCTCTACACACACGTCTAGTGTTTATTGTTAGTCTTCTGGAAATCAAGATTATCTCCCCTCTCTCTACACACACGTCTAGTGTTTATTGTTAGTCTTCTGGAAATCAAGATTATCTCCCTCTCTCTACACACACGTCTAGTGTTTATTGTTAGTCTTCTGGAAATCAAGATTATCTCCCCTCTCTCTCTACACACACGTCTAGTGTTTATTGTTAGTCTTCTGGAAATCAAGATTATCTCCCTCTCTACACACACGTCTAGTGTTTATTGTTAGTCTTCTGGAAATCAAGATTATCTCCCTCTCTCTCTACACACACGTCTAGTGTTTATTGTTAGTCTTCTGGAAATCAAGATTATCTCCCTCTCTCTACACACACGTCTAGTGTTTATTGTTAGTCTTCTGGAAATCAAGATTATCTCCCTCTCTCTACACACACGTCTAGTGTTTATTGTTAGTCTTCTGGAAATCAAGATTATCTCCCCTCTCTCTACACACACGTCTAGTGTTTATTGTTAGTCTTCTGGAAATCAAGATTATCTCCCCTCTCTCTACACACACGTCTAGTGTTTATTGTTAGTCTTCTGGAAATCAAGATTATCTCCCCTCTCTCTACACACACGTCTAGTGTTTATTGTTAGTCTTCTGGAAATCAAGATTATCTCCCCTCTCTCTACACACACGTCTAGTGTTTATTGTTAGTCTTCTGGAAATCAAGATTATCTCCCCTCTCTCTACACACACGTCTAGTGTTTATTGTTAGTCTTCTGGAAATCAAGATTATCTCCCCTCTCTCTACACACACGTCTAGTGTTTATTGTTAGTCTTCTGGAAATCAAGATTATCTCCCCTCTCTCTACACACGTCTAGTGTTTATTGTTAGTCTTCTGGAAATCAAGATTATCTCCCCTCTCTCTACACACACGTCTAGTGTTTATTGTTAGTCTTCTGGAAATCAAGATTATCTCCCCTCTCTCTACACACACGTCTAGTGTTTATTGTTAGTCTTCTGGAAATCAAGATTATCTCCCTCTCTCTACACACACGTCTAGTGTTTATTGTTAGTCTTCTGGAAATCAAGATTATCTCCCCTCTCTCTACACACACGTCTAGTGTTTATTGTTAGTCTTCTGGAAATCAAGATTATCTCCCTCTCTCTACACACACGTCTAGTGTTTATTGTTAGTCTTCTGGAAATCAAGATTATCTCCCTCTCTCTACACACACGTCTAGTGTTTATTGTTAGTCTTCTGGAAATCAAGATTATCTCCCCTCTCTCTACACACACGTCTAGTGTTTATTGTTAGTCTTCTGGAAATCAAGATTATCTCCCTCTCTCTACACACACGTCTAGTGTTTATTGTTAGTCTTCTGGAAATCAAGATTATCTCCCCTCTCTCTACACACACGTCTAGTGTTTATTGTTAGTCTTCTGAAATCAAGATTATCTCCCCTCTCTCTACACACACGTCTAGTGTTTATTGTTAGTCTTCTGGAAATCAAGATTATCTCCCTCTCTCTCTACACACACGTCTAGTGTTTATTGTTAGTCTTCTGGAAATCAAGATTATCTCCCTCTCTCTACACACACGTCTAGTGTTTATTGTTAGTCTTCTGGAAATCAAGATTATCTCCTCTCTCTCTACACACACGTCTAGTGTTTATTGTTAGTCTTCTGGAAATCAAGATTATCTCCCCTCTCTCTACACACACGTCTAGTGTTTATTGTTAGTCTTCTGGAAATCAAGATTATCTCCCCTCTCTCTACACACACGTCTAGTGTTTATTGTTAGTCTTCTGGAAATCAAGATTATCTCCCCTCTCTCTACACACACGTCTAGTGTTTATTGTTAGTCTTCTGGAAATCAAGATTATCTCCCCTCTCTCTACACACACGTCTAGTGTTTATTGTTAGTCTTCTGGAAATCAAGATTATCTCCCCTCTCTCTACACACACGTCTAGTGTTTATTGTTAGTCTTCTGGAAATCAAGATTATCTCCCCTCTCTCTACACACACGTCTAGTGTTTATTGTTAGTCTTCTGGAAATCAAGATTATCTCCCCTCTCTCTACACACACGTCTAGTGTTTATTGTTAGTCTTCTGGAAATCAAGATTATCTCCCCTCTCTCTACACACACGTCTAGTGTTTATTGTTAGTCTTCTGGAAATCAAGATTATCTCCCTCTCTCTACACACACGTCTAGTGTTTATTGTTAGTCTTCTGGAAATCAAGATTATCTCCCCTCTCTCTACACACACGTCTAGTGTTTATTGTTAGTCTTCTGGAAATCAAGATTATCTCCCCTCTCTCTACACACACGTCTAGTGTTTATTGTTAGTCTTCTGGAAATCAAGATTATCTCCCCTCTCTACACACACGTCTAGTGTTTATTGTTAGTCTTCTGGAAATCAAGATTATCTCCCTCTCTCTACACACACGTCTAGTGTTTATTGTTAGTCTTCTGGAAATCAAGATTATCTCCCCTCTCTCTACACACACGTCTAGTGTTTATTGTTAGTCTTCTGGAAATCAAGATTATCTCCTCTCTCTACACACACGTCTAGTGTTTATTGTTAGTCTTCTGGAAATCAAGATTATCTCCCCTCTCTCTACACACACGTCTAGTGTTTATTGTTAGTCTTCTGGAAATCAAGATTATCTCCCCTCTCTACACACACACGTCTAGTGTTTATTGTTAGTCTTCTGGAAATCAAGATTATCTCCCCTCTCTCTACACACACGTCTAGTGTTTATTGTTAGTCTTCTGGAAATCAAGATTATCTCCCTCTCTCTACACACACGTCTAGTGTTTATTGTTAGTCTTCTGGAAATCAAGATTATCTCCCCTCTCTCTACACACACGTCTAGTGTTTATTGTTAGTCTTCTGGAAATCAAGATTATCTCCCCTCTCTCTACACACACGTCTAGTGTTTATTGTTAGTCTTCTGGAAATCAAGATTATCTCCCCTCTCTCTACACACACGTCTAGTGTTTATTGTTAGTCTTCTGGAAATCAAGATTATCTCCCCTCTCTCTACACACACGTCTAGTGTTTATTGTTAGTCTTCTGGAAATCAAGATTATCTCCCCTCTCTCTACACACACGTCTAGTGTTTATTGTTAGTCTTCTGGAAATCAAGATTATCTCCCCTCTCTCTACACACACGTCTAGTGTTTATTGTTAGTCTTCTGGAAATCAAGATTATCTCCCTCTCTCTACACACACGTCTAGTGTTTATTGTTAGTCTTCTGAAATCAAGATTATCTCCCCTCTCTCACACACACGTCTAGTGTTTATTGTTAGTCTTCTGGAAATCAAGATTATCTCCCCTCTCTCTACACACGTCTAGTGTTTATTGTTAGTCTTCTGGAAATCAAAATTATCTCCCCCTCTCTCTACACACGTCTAGTGTTTATTGTTAGTCTTCTAGAAATCAAGATTATCTCCCCTCTCTACACACACGTCTAGTGTTTATTGTTAGTCTTCTGGAAATCAAGATTATCTCCCCTCTCTCTACACACACGTCTAGTGTTTATTGTTAGTCTTCTGGAAATCAAGATTATCTCCCTCTCTCTACACACACGTCTAGTGTTTATTGTTAGTCTTCTGGAAATCAAGATTATCTCCCCCTCTCTCTACACACACGTCTAGTGTTTATTGTTAGTCTTCTGGAAATCAAGATTATCTCCCCTCTCTCTACACACACGTCTAGTGTTTATTGTTAGTCTTCTGGAAATCAAGATTATCTCCCCTCTCTCTACACACACGTCTAGTGTTTATTGTTAGTCTTCTGGAAATCAAGATTATCTCCCCTCTCTCTACACACACGTCTAGTGTTTATTGTTAGTCTTCTGGAAATCAAGATTATCTCCCCTCTCTCTACACACACGTCTAGTGTTTATTGTTAGTCTTCTGGAAATCAAGATTATCTCCCCTCTCTCTACACACACGTCTAGTGTTTATTGTTAGTCTTCTGGAAATCAAGATTATCTCCCCTCTCTCTACACACACGTCTAGTGTTTATTGTTAGTCTTCTGGAAATCAAGATTATCTCCCCTCTCTACACACACGTCTAGTGTTTATTGTTAGTCTTCTGGAAATCAAGATTATCTCCCTCTCTCTACACACACGTCTAGTGTTTATTGTTAGTCTTCTGAAATCAAGATTATCTCCCCTCTCTCTACACACACGTCTAGTGTTTATTGTTAGTCTTCTGGAAATCAAGATTATCTCCCCTCTCTCTACACACACGTCTAGTGTTTATTGTTAGTCTTCTGGAAATCAAGATTATCTCCCCTCTCTCTACACACACGTCTAGTGTTTATTGTTAGTCTTCTGGAAATCAAGATTATCTCCCTCTCTCTACACACACGTCTAGTGTTTATTGTTAGTCTTCTGGAAATCAAGATTATCTCCCTCTCTCTACACACACGTCTAGTGTTTATTGTTAGTCTTCTGGAAATCAAGATTATCTCCCTCTCTACACACACGTCTAGTGTTTATTGTTAGTCTTCTGGAAATCAAGATTATCTCCCCTCTCTCTACACACACGTCTAGTGTTTATTGTTAGTCTTCTGGAAATCAAGATTATCTCCCTCTCTCTACACACACGTCTAGTGTTTATTGTTAGTCTTCTGGAAATCAAGATTATCTCCCCTCTCTCTACACACACGTCTAGTGTTTATTGTTAGTCTTCTGGAAATCAAGATTATCTCCCTCTCTCTCTACACACACGTCTAGTGTTTATTGTTAGTCTTCTGGAAATCAAGATTATCTCCCTCTCTCTCTACACACACGTCTAGTGTTTATTGTTAGTCTTCTGGAAATCAAGATTATCTCCCTCTCTCTCTACACACACGTCTAGTGTTTATTGTTAGTCTTCTGGAAATCAAGATTATCTCCCTCTCTCTACACACACGTCTAGTGTTTATTGTTAGTCTTCTGGAAATCAAGATTATCTCCCCTCTCTACACACACGTCTAGTGTTTATTGTTAGTCTTCTGGAAATCAAGATTATCTCTCCCTCTCTCTACACACACGTCTAGTGTTTATTGTTAGTCTTCTGGAAATCAAGATTATCTCCCTCTCTCTCTACACACACGTCTAGTGTTTATTGTTAGTCTTCTGGAAATCAAGATTATCTCCCTCTCTCTACACACACGTCTAGTGTTTATTGTTAGTCTTCTGGAAATCAAGATTATCTCCCCTCTCTCTACACACACGTCTAGTGTTTATTGTTAGTCTTCTGGAAATCAAGATTATCTCCCCTCTCTCTACACACACGTCTAGTGTTTATTGTTAGTCTTCTGGAAATCAAGATTATCTCCCTCTCTCTACACACACGTCTAGTGTTTATTGTTAGTCTTCTGGAAATCAAGATTATCTCCCTCTCTCTACACACACGTCTAGTGTTTATTGTTAGTCTTCTGGAAATCAAGATTATCTCCCCTCTCTCTACACACACGTCTAGTGTTTATTGTTAGTCTTCTGGAAATCAAGATTATCTCCCTCTCTACACACACGTCTAGTGTTTATTGTTAGTCTTCTGGAAATCAAGATTATCTCCCCTCTCTCTACACACACGTCTAGTGTTTATTGTTAGTCTTCTGGAAATCAAGATTATCTCCCTCTCTCTCTACACACACGTCTAGTGTTTATTGTTAGTCTTCTGGAAATCAAGATTATCTCCCCTCTCTCTACACACACGTCTAGTGTTTATTGTTAGTCTTCTGGAAATCAAGATTATCTCCCCTCTCTACACACACGTCTAGTGTTTATTGTTAGTCTTCTGGAAATCAAGATTATCTCCCCTCTCTCTACACACACGTCTAGTGTTTATTGTTAGTCTTCTGGAAATCAAGATTATCTCCCCTCTCTCTACACACACGTCTAGTGTTTATTGTTAGTCTTCTGGAAATCAAGATTATCTCCCCTCTCTCTACACACACGTCTAGTGTTTATTGTTAGTCTTCTGGAAATCAAGATTATCTCCCTCTCTCTACACACACGTCTAGTGTTTATTGTTAGTCTTCTGGAAATCAAGATTATCTCCCTCTCTCTACACACACGTCTAGTGTTTATTGTTAGTCTTCTGGAAATCAAGATTATCTCCCCTCTCTCTACACACACGTCTAGTGTTTATTGTTAGTCTTCTGGAAATCAAGATTATCTCCCCTCTCTCTACACACACGTCTAGTGTTTATTGTTAGTCTTCTGGAAATCAAGATTATCTCCCCTCTCTCTACACACACGTCTAGTGTTTATTGTTAGTCTTCTGGAAATCAAGATTATCTCCTCTCTCTACACACACGTCTAGTGTTTATTGTTAGTCTTCTGGAAATCAAGATTATCTCCCCTCTCTCTACACACACGTCTAGTGTTTATTGTTAGTCTTCTGGAAATCAAGATTATCTCCCCTCTCTCTACACACACGTCTAGTGTTTATTGTTAGTCTTCTGGAAATCAAGATTATCTCCCCTCTCTCTACACACACGTCTAGTGTTTATTGTTAGTCTTCTGGAAATCAAGATTATCTCCCCTCTCTCTACACACACGTCTAGTGTTTATTGTTAGTCTTCTGGAAATCAAGATTATCTCCCTCTCTCTACACACACGTCTAGTGTTTATTGTTAGTCTTCTGGAAATCAAGATTATCTCCCCTCTCTCTACACACACGTCTAGTGTTTATTGTTAGTCTTCTGGAAATCAAGATTATCTCCCCTCTCTCTACACACACGTCTAGTGTTTATTGTTAGTCTTCTGGAAATCAAGATTATCTCCCCTCTCTCTACACACACACGTCTAGTGTTTATTGTTAGTCTTCTGGAAATCAAGATTATCTCCCCTCTCTCTACACACACGTCTAGTGTTTATTGTTAGTCTTCTGGAAATCAAGATTATCTCCCCTCTCTCTACACACACGTCTAGTGTTTATTGTTAGTCTTCTGGAAATCAAGATTATCTCCCTCTCTCTACACACACGTCTAGTGTTTATTGTTAGTCTTCTGGAAATCAAGATTATCTCCCCTCTCTCTACACACACGTCTAGTGTTTATTGTTAGTCTTCTGGAAATCAAGATTATCTCCCCTCTCTCTACA
The DNA here is from genome assembly GCF_004210375.1 of Tachypleus tridentatus. NCBI lineage: Eukaryota > Metazoa > Arthropoda > Merostomata > Xiphosura > Limulidae > Tachypleus > Tachypleus tridentatus. Next base: position 86,126,967 of record NC_134826.1, on the reverse strand, counting down.
CACACGTCTAGTGTTTATTGTTAGTCTTCTGAAATCAAGATTATCTCCCCTCTCTCTACACACACGTCTAGTGTTTATTGTTAGTCTTCTGGAAATCAAGATTATCTCCCTCTCTCTACACACACGTCTAGTGTTTATTGTTAGTCTTCTGGAAATCAAGATTATCTCCCTCTCTCTCTACACACACGTCTAGTGTTTATTGTTAGTCTTCTGGAAATCAAGATTATCTCCCCTCTCTCTACACACACGTCTAGTGTTTATTGTTAGTCTTCTGGAAATCAAGATTATCTCCCCTCTCTCTACACACGTCTAGTGTTTATTGTTAGTCTTCTGGAAATCAAGATTATCTCCCCTCTCTCTACACACACGTCTAGTGTTTATTGTTAGTCTTCTGGAAATCAAGATTATCTCCCCTCTCTCTACACACACGTCTAGTGTTTATTGTTAGTCTTCTGGAAATCAAGATTATCTCCCTCTCTCTACACACACGTCTAGTGTTTATTGTTAGTCTTCTGGAAATCAAGATTATCTCCCCTCTCTCTACACACACGTCTAGTGTTTATTGTTAGTCTTCTGGAAATCAAGATTATCTCCCCTCTCTCTACACACGTCTAGTGTTTATTGTTAGTCTTCTGGAAATCAAGATTATCTCCCCTCTCTCTACACACACGTCTAGTGTTTATTGTTAGTCTTCTGGAAATCAAGATTATCTCCTCTCTCTTCTGGAAATCTACACACACGTCTAGTGTTTATTGTTAGTCTTCTGGAAATCAAGATTATCTCCCTCTCTCTCTACACACACGTCTAGTGTTTATTGTTAGTCTTCTGGAAATCAAGATTATCTCCCCTCTCTCTACACACACGTCTAGTGTTTATTGTTAGTCTTCTGGAAATCAAGATTATCTCCCCTCTCTACACACACGTCTAGTGTTTATTGTTAGTCTTCTGGAAATCAAGATTATCTCCCCTCTCTCTACACACACGTCTAGTGTTTATTGTTAGTCTTCTGGAAATCAAGATTATCTCCCTCTCTCTCTACACACACGTCTAGTGTTTATTGTTAGTCTTCTGGAAATCAAGATTATCTCCCCTCTCTCTACACACACGTCTAGTGTTTATTGTTAGTCTTCTGGAAATCAAGATTATCTCCCCTCTCTCTACACACACGTCTAGTGTTTATTGTTAGTCTTCTGGAAATCAAGATTATCTCCCTCTCTCTACACACACGTCTAGTGTTTATTGTTAGTCTTCTGGAAATCAAGATTATCTCCCTCTCTCTCTACACACACGTCTAGTGTTTATTGTTAGTCTTCTGGAAATCAAGATTATCTCCCTCTCTCTACACACACGTCTAGTGTTTATTGTTAGTCTTCTGGAAATCAAGATTATCTCCCCTCTCTCTACACACACGTCTAGTGTTTATTGTTAGTCTTCTGGAAATCAAGATTATCTCCCCTCTCTCTACACACACACGTCTAGTGTTTATTGTTAGTCTTCTGGAAATCAAGATTATCTCCCCTCTCTCTACACACACGTCTAGTGTTTATTGTTAGTCTTCTGGAAATCAAGATTATCTCCCCTCTCTCTACACACACGTCTAGTGTTTATTGTTAGTCTTCTGGAAATCAAGATTATCTCCCCTCTCTCTACACACACGTCTAGTGTTTATTGTTAGTCTTCTGGAAATCAAGATTATCTCCCTCTCTCTACACACACGTCTAGTGTTTATTGTTAGTCTTCTGGAAATCAAGATTATCTCCCCTCTCTCTACACACACGTCTAGTGTTTATTGTTAGTCTTCTGGAAATCAAGATTATCTCCCCTCTCTCTACACACACGTCTAGTGTTTATTGTTAGTCTTCTGGAAATCAAGATTATCTCCCCTCTCTCTACACACACGTCTAGTGTTTATTGTTAGTCTTCTGGAAATCAAGATTATCTCCCCTCTCTCTACACACACGTCTAGTGTTTATTGTTAGTCTTCTGGAAATCAAGATTATCTCCCCTCTCTCTACACACACGTCTAGTGTTTATTGTTAGTCTTCTGGAAATCAAGATTATCTCCCCTCTCTCTACACACACGTCTAGTGTTTATTGTTAGTCTTCTGGAAATCAAGATTATCTCCCCCCTCTCTCTACACACACGTCTAGTGTTTATTGTTAGTCTTCTGGAAATCAAGATTATCTCCCCTCTCTCTACACACACGTCTAGTGTTTATTGTTAGTCTTCTGGAAATCAAGATTATCTCCCTCTCTCTCTACACACACGTCTAGTGTTTATTGTTAGTCTTCTGGAAATCAAGATTATCTCCCTCTCTCTCTACACACACGTCTAGTGTTTATTGTTAGTCTTCTGGAAATCAAGATTATCTCCCCTCTCTCTACACACACGTCTAGTGTTTATTGTTAGTCTTCTGGAAATCAAGATTATCTCCCCTCTCTCTACACACACGTCTAGTGTTTATTGTTAGTCTTCTGGAAATCAAGATTATCTCCCCTCTCTCTACACACACGTCTAGTGTTTATTGTTAGTCTTCTGGAAATCAAGATTATCTCCCCTCTCTCTACACACACGTCTAGTGTTTATTGTTAGTCTTCTGGAAATCAAGATTATCTCCCTCTCTCTACACACACGTCTAGTGTTTATTGTTAGTCTTCTGGAAATCAAGATTATCTCCCCTCTCTCTACACACACGTCTAGTGTTTATTGTTAGTCTTCTGGAAATCAAGATTATCTCCCTCTCTACACACACGTCTAGTGTTTATTGTTAGTCTTCTGGAAATCAAGATTATCTCCCCTCTCTCTACACACACGTCTAGTGTTTATTGTTAGTCTTCTGGAAATCAAGATTATCTCCCCTCTCTCTACACACACGTCTAGTGTTTATTGTTAGTCTTCTGGAAATCAAGATTATCTCCCCTCTCTCTACACACACGTCTAGTGTTTATTGTTAGTCTTCTGGAAATCAAGATTATCTCCCTCTCTCTCTACACACACGTCTAGTGTTTATTGTTAGTCTTCTGGAAATCAAGATTATCTCCCCTCTCTCTACACACACGTCTAGTGTTTATTGTTAGTCTTCTGGAAATCAAGATTATCTCCCCCTCTCTCTACAAACACGTCTAGTGTTTATTGTTAGTCTTCTGGAAATCAAGATTATCTCCCTCTCTCTACACACACGTCTAGTGTTTATTGTTAGTCTTCTGGAAATCAAGATTATCTCCCCTCTCTCTACACACACGTCTAGTGTTTATTGTTAGTCTTCTGGAAATCAAGATTATCTCCCCTCTCTCTACACACACGTCTAGTGTTTATTGTTAGTCTTCTGGAAATCAAGATTATCTCCCCTCTCTCTACACACACGTCTAGTGTTTATTGTTAGTCTTCTGGAAATCAAGATTATCTCCCCTCTCTCTACACACACGTCTAGTGTTTATTGTTAGTCTTCTGGAAATCAAGATTATCTCCTCTCTCTCTACACACACGTCTAGTGTTTATTGTTAGTCTTCTGGAAATCAAGATTATCTCCCCTCTCTACACACACGTCTAGTGTTTATTGTTAGTCTTCTGGAAATCAAGATTATCTCCCCTCTCTCTACACACACGTCTAGTGTTTATTGTTAGTCTTCTGGAAATCAAGATTATCTCCCCTCTCTCTACACACACGTCTAGTGTTTATTGTTAGTCTTCTGGAAATCAAGATTATCTCCCTCTCTCTACACACACACGTCTAGTGTTTATTGTTAGTCTTCTGGAAATCAAGATTATCTCCCTCTCTCTACACACACGTCTAGTGTTTATTGTTAGTCTTCTGGAAATCAAGATTATCTCCCTCTCTCTACACACACGTCTAGTGTTTATTGTTAGTCTTCTGGAAATCAAGATTATCTCCCCTCTCTACACACACGTCTAGTGTTTATTGTTAGTCTTCTGGAAATCAAGATTATCTCCCCTCTCTCTACACACACGTCTAGTGTTTATTGTTAGTCTTCTGGAAATCAAGATTATCTCCCCCTCTCTCTACACACACGTCTAGTGTTTATTGTTAGTCTTCTGGAAATCAAGATTATCTCCCCTCTCTCTACACACACGTCTAGTGTTTATTGTTAGTCTTCTGGAAATCAAGATTATCTCCCCTCTCTACACACACGTCTAGTGTTTATTGTTAGTCTTCTGAAATCAAGATTATCTCCCCTCTCTCTACACACACGTCTAGTGTTTATTGTTAGTCTTCTGGAAATCAAGATTATCTCCCCTCTCTCTACACACACGTCTAGTGTTTATTGTTAGTCTTCTGGAAATCAAGATTATCTCCCCTCTCTCTACACACACGTCTAGTGTTTATTGTTAGTCTTCTGGAAATCAAGATTATCTCCCCTCTCTCTACACACACGTCTAGTGTTTATTGTTAGTCTTCTGGAAATCAAGATTATCTCCCCTCTCTCTACACACACGTCTAGTGTTTATTGTTAGTCTTCTGGAAATCAAGATTATCTCCCCTCTCTCTACACACACGTCTAGTGTTTATTGTTAGTCTTCTGGAAATCAAGATTATCTCCCCTCTCTCTACACACACGTCTAGTGTTTATTGTTAGTCTTCTGGAAATCAAGATTATCTCCCCTCTCTCTACACACACGTCTAGTGTTTATTGTTAGTCTTCTGGAAATCAAGATTATCTCCCCTCTCTCTACACACACGTCTAGTGTTTATTGTTAGTCTTCTGGAAATCAAGATTATCTCCCCTCTCTCTACACACACGTCTAGTGTTTATTGTTAGTCTTCTGGAAATCAAGATTATCTCCCCTCTCTCTACACACACGTCTAGTGTTTATTGTTAGTCTTCTGGAAATCAAGATTATCTCCCCTCTCTCTACACACACGTCTAGTGTTTATTGTTAGTCTTCTGAAATCAAGATTATCTCCCTCTCTCTCTACACACACGTCTAGTGTTTATTGTTAGTCTTCTGGAAATCAAGATTATCTCCCCTCTCTCTACACACGTCTAGTGTTTATTGTTAGTCTTCTGGAAATCAAGATTATCTCCCCTCTCTCTACACACACGTCTAGTGTTTATTGTTAGTCTTCTGGAAATCAAGATTATCTCCCTCTCTCTACAAACACGTCTAGTGTTTATTGTTAGTCTTCTGGAAATCAAGATTATCTCCCCTCTCTCTACACACACGTCTAGTGTTTATTGTTAGTCTTCTGGAAATCAAGATTATCTCCACACACACGTCTCTCTCCCTCTCACACACACGTCTAGTGTTTATTGTTAGTCTTCTGGAAATCAAGATTATCTCCCCTCTCTCTACACACACGTCTAGTGTTTATTGTTAGTCTTCTGGAAATCAAGATTATCTCCCCTCTCTCTACACACACGTCTAGTGTTTATTGTTAGTCTTCTGGAAATCAAGATTATCTCCCTCTCTCTACACACACGTCTAGTGTTTATTGTTAGTCTTCTGGAAATCAAGATTATCTCCCCTCTCTCTACACACACGTCTAGTGTTTATTGTTAGTCTTCTGGAAATCAAGATTATCTCCCCTCTCTCTACACACACGTCTAGTGTTTATTGTTAGTCTTCTGGAAATCAAGATTATCTCCCCTCTCTCTACACACACGTCTAGTGTTTATTGTTAGTCTTCTGGAAATCAAGATTATCTCCCCTCTCTCTACACACACGTCTAGTGTTTATTGTTAGTCTTCTGGAAATCAAGATTATCTCCCCTCTCTCTACACACACGTCTAGTGTTTATTGTTAGTCTTCTGGAAATCAAGATTATCTCCCCTCTCTCTACACACACGTCTAGTGTTTATTGTTAGTCTTCTGGAAATCAAGATTATCTCCCCTCTCTCTACACACACGTCTAGTGTTTATTGTTAGTCTTCTGGAAATCAAGATTATCTCCCCTCTCTCTACACACACGTCTAGTGTTTATTGTTAGTCTTCTGGAAATCAAGATTATCTCCCTCTCTCTACACACACGTCTAGTGTTTATTGTTAGTCTTCTGGAAATCAAGATTATCTCCCCTCTCTCTACACACACGTCTAGTGTTTATTGTTAGTCTTCTGGAAATCAAGATTATCTCCCCTCTCTCTACACACACGTCTAGTGTTTATTGTTAGTCTTCTGGAAATCAAGATTATCTCCCCTCTCTCTACACACACGTCTAGTGTTTATTGTTAGTCTTCTGGAAATCAAGATTATCTCCCCTCTCTCTACACACACGTCTAGTGTTTATTGTTAGTCTTCTGGAAATCAAGATTATCTCCCCTCTCTCTACACACACGTCTAGTGTTTATTGTTAGTCTTCTGGAAATCAAGATTATCTCCCCTCTCTCTACACACACGTCTAGTGTTTATTGTTAGTCTTCTGGAAATCAAGATTATCTCCCCTCTCTCTACACACACGTCTAGTGTTTATTGTTAGTCTTCTGAAATCAAGATTATCTCCCCTCTCTCTACACACACGTCTAGTGTTTATTGTTAGTCTTCTGGAAATCAAGATTATCTCCCCTCTCTCTACACACACGTCTAGTGTTTATTGTTAGTCTTCTGGAAATCAAGATTATCTCCCCTCTCTCTACACACACGTCTAGTGTTTATTGTTAGTCTTCTGGAAATCAAGATTATCTCCCCTCTCTCTACACACACGTCTAGTGTTTATTGTTAGTCTTCTGGAAATCAAGATTATCTCCCCTCTCTCTACACACACGTCTAGTGTTTATTGTTAGTCTTCTGGAAATCAAGATTATCTCCCCTCTCTCTACACACACGTCTAGTGTTTATTGTTAGTCTTCTGGAAATCAAGATTATCTCCCCTCTCTCTACACACACGTCTAGTGTTTATTGTTAGTCTTCTGGAAATCAAGATTATCTCCCCTCTCTCTACACACACGTCTAGTGTTTATTGTTAGTCTTCTGGAAATCAAGATTATCTCCCCTCTCTCTACACACACGTCTAGTGTTTATTGTTAGTCTTCTGGAAATCAAGATTATCTCCCCTCTCTCTACACACACGTCTAGTGTTTATTGTTAGTCTTCTGGAAATCAAGATTATCTCCCCTCTCTCTACACACACGTCTAGTGTTTATTGTTAGTCTTCTGGAAATCAAGATTATCTCCCCTCTCTCTACACACACGTCTAGTGTTTATTGTTAGTCTTCTGGAAATCAAGATTATCTCCCTCTCTCTACACACACGTCTAGTGTTTATTGTTAGTCTTCTGGAAATCAAGATTATCTCCCCTCTCTCTACACACACGTCTAGTGTTTATTGTTAGTCTTCTGGAAATCAAGATTATCTCCCCTCTCTCTACACACACGTCTAGTGTTTATTGTTAGTCTTCTGGAAATCAAGATTATCTCCCCTCTCTCTACACACACGTCTAGTGTTTATTGTTAGTCTTCTGGAAATCAAGATTATCTCCCCTCTCTCTACACACACGTCTAGTGTTTATTGTTAGTCTTCTGGAAATCAAGATTATCTCCCCTCTCTCTACACACACGTCTAGTGTTTATTGTTAGTCTTCTGGAAATCAAGATTATCTCCCCTCTCTCTACACACACGTCTAGTGTTTATTGTTAGTCTTCTGGAAATCAAGATTATCTCCCCTCTCTCTTTATTGTTAGTCTTCACACACGTCTAGTGTTTATTGTTAGTCTTCTGGAAATCAAGATTATCTCCCCTCTCTCTACACACACGTCTAGTGTTTATTGTTAGTCTTCTGGAAATCAAGATTATCTCCCCTCTCTCACACACGTCTAGTGTTTATTGTTAGTCTTCTGGAAATCAAGATTATCTCCCCTCTCTCTACACACACGTCTAGTGTTTATTGTTAGTCTTCTGGAAATCAAGATTATCTCCCCTCTCTCTACACACACGTCTAGTGTTTATTGTTAGTCTTCTGGAAATCAAGATTATCTCCCCTCTCTCTACACACACGTCTAGTGTTTATTGTTAGTCTTCTGGAAATCAAGATTATCTCCCTCTCTCTACACACACGTCTAGTGTTTATTGTTAGTCTTCTGGAAATCAAGATTATCTCCCTCTCTCTACACACACGTCTAGTGTTTATTGTTAGTCTTCTGGAAATCAAGATTATCTCCCCTCTCTCTACACACACGTCTAGTGTTTATTGTTAGTCTTCTGGAAATCAAGATTATCTCCCCTCTCTCTACACACACGTCTAGTGTTTATTGTTAGTCTTCTGGAAATCAAGATTATCTCCCCTCTCTCTACACACACGTCTAGTGTTTATTGTTAGTCTTCTGGAAATCAAGATTATCTCCCCTCTCTCTACACACACGTCTAGTGTTTATTGTTAGTCTTCTGGAAATCAAGATTATCTCCCCTCTCTCTACACACACGTCTAGTGTTTATTGTTAGTCTTCTGGAAATCAAGATTATCTCCCCTCTCTCTACACACACGTCTAGTGTTTATTGTTAGTCTTCTGGAAATCAAGATTATCTCCCCTCTCTCTACACACACGTCTAGTGTTTATTGTTAGTCTTCTGGAAATCAAGATTATCTCCCCTCTCTCTACACACACGTCTAGTGTTTATTGTTAGTCTTCTGGAAATCAAGATTATCTCCCCTCTCTCTACACACACGTCTAGTGTTTATTGTTAGTCTTCTGGAAATCAAGATTATCTCCCCTTCTCTCTACACACACGTCTAGTGTTTATTGTTAGTCTTCTGGAAATCAAGATTATCCCCTCCTCTCTCTACACACACGTCTAGTGTTTATTGTTAGTCTTCTGGAAATCAAGATTATCTCTCCCTCTCTACACACACGTCTAGTGTTTATTGTTAGTCTTCTGGAAATCAAGATTATCTCCCCTCTCTCTCTACACACACGTCTAGTGTTTATTGTTAGTCTTCTGAAATCAAGATTATCTCCCCTCTCTCTACACACACGTCTAGTGTTTATTGTTAGTCTTCTGGAAATCAAGATTATCTCCCCTCTCTCTACACACACGTCTAGTGTTTATTGTTAGTCTTCTGGAAATCAAGATTATCTCCCCTCTCTCTACACACACGTCTAGTGTTTATTGTTAGTCTTCTGGAAATCAAGATTATCTCCCCTCTCTCTACACACACGTCTAGTGTTTATTGTTAGTCTTCTGGAAATCAAGATTATCTCCCCTCTCTCTACACACACGTCTAGTGTTTATTGTTAGTCTTCTGGAAATCAAGATTATCTCCCCTCTCTCTACACACACGTCTAGTGTTTATTGTTAGTCTTCTGGAAATCAAGATTATCTCCCTCTCTCTACACACACGTCTAGTGTTTATTGTTAGTCTTCTGAAATCAAGATTATCTCCCCTCTCTCTACACACACGTCTAGTGTTTATTGTTAGTCTTCTGGAAATCAAGATTATCTCCCCTCTCTCTACACACACGTCTAGTGTTTATTGTTAGTCTTCTGGAAATCAAGATTATCTCCCCTCTCTCTACACACACGTCTAGTGTTTATTGTTAGTCTTCTGGAAATCAAGATTATCTCCCTCTCTCTCTACACACACGTCTAGTGTTTATTGTTAGTCTTCTGGAAATCAAGATTATCTCCCCTCTCTCTACACACACGTCTAGTGTTTATTGTTAGTCTTCTGGAAATCAAGATTATCTCCCCTCTCTCTACACACACGTCTAGTGTTTATTGTTAGTCTTCTGGAAATCAAGATTATCTCCCCTCTCTCTACACACACGTCTAGTGTTTATTGTTAGTCTTCTGGAAATCAAGATTATCTCCCCTCTCTCTACACACACGTCTAGTGTTTATTGTTAGTCTTCTGGAAATCAAGATTATCTCCCCTCTCTCTACACACACGTCTAGTGTTTATTGTTAGTCTTCTGGAAATCAAGATTATCTCCCCTCTCTCTACACACACGTCTAGTGTTTATTGTTAGTCTTCTGGAAATCAAGATTATCTCCCCTCTCTCTACACACACGTCTAGTGTTTATTGTTAGTCTTCTGGAAATCAAGATTATCTCCCTCTCTCTACACACACGTCTAGTGTTTATTGTTAGTCTTCTGGAAATCAAGATTATCTCCCCTCTCTCTACACACACGTCTAGTGTTTATTGTTAGTCTTCTGGAAATCAAGATTATCTCCCCTCTCTCTACACACACGTCTAGTGTTTATTGTTAGTCTTCTGGAAATCAAGATTATCTCCCCTCTCTCTACACACACGTCTAGTGTTTATTGTTAGTCTTCTGGAAATCAAGATTATCTCCCCTCTCTCTACACACACGTCTAGTGTTTATTGTTAGTCTTCTGGAAATCAAGATTATCTCCCCTCTCTCTACACACACGTCTAGTGTTTATTGTTAGTCTTCTGGAAATCAAGATTATCTCCCCTCTCTCTACACACACGTCTAGTGTTTATTGTTAGTCTTCTGGAAATCAAGATTATCTCCCCTTGTCTACACACACGTCTAGTGTTTATTGTTAGTCTTCTGGAAATCAAGATTATCTCCCCTCTCTCTACACACACGTCTAGTGTTTATTGTTAGTCTTCTGGAAATCAAGATTATCTCCCCTCTCTCTACACACACGTCTAGTGTTTATTGTTAGTCTTCTGGAAATCAAGATTATCTCCCCTCTCTCTACACACACGTCTAGTGTTTATTGTTAGTCTTCTGGAAATCAAGATTATCTCCCCTCTCTCTACACACACGTCTAGTGTTTATTGTTAGTCTTCTGGAAATCAAGATTATCTCCCCTCTCTCTACACAGTGTTTATTGTTAGTCTTCTGGAAATCAAGATTATCTCCCCTCTCTCTACACGTCTAGTGTTTATTGTTAGTCTTCTGGAAATCAAGATTATCTCCCTCTCTCTCTACACACACGTCTAGTGTTTATTGTTAGTCTTCTGGAAATCAAGATTATCTCCCTCTCTCTCTACACACGTCACGTCTAGTGTTTATTGTTAGTCTTCTGGAAATCAAGATTATCTCCCCTCTCTCTACACACACGTCTAGTGTTTATTGTTAGTCTTCTGGAAATCAAGATTATCTCCCCTCTCACACACGTCTAGTGTTTATTGTTAGTCTTCTGGAAATCAAGATTATCTCCCTCTCTCTACACGTCTAGTGTTTATTGTTAGTCTTCTGGAAATCAAGATTATCTCCCTCTCTCTACACACACGTCTAGTGTTTATTGTTAGTCTTCTGGAAATCAAGATTATCTCCCCTCTCTCTACACACACGTCTAGTGTTTATTGTTAGTCTTCTGGAAATCAAGATTATCTCCCCTCTCTCTACACACACGTCTAGTGTTTATTGTTAGTCTTCTGGAAATCAAGATTATCTCCCCTCTCTCTACACACACGTCTAGTGTTTATTGTTAGTCTTCTGGAAATCAAGATTATCTCCCCTCTCTCTACACACACGTCTAGTGTTTATTGTTAGTCTTCTGGAAATCAAGATTATCTCCCCTCTCTCTACACACACGTCTAGTGTTTATTGTTAGTCTTCTGGAAATCAAGATTATCTCCCCCTCTCTCTACAAACACGTCTAGTGTTTATTGTTAGTCTTCTGGAAATCAAGATTATCTCCCTCTCTCTCTACACACACGTCTAGTGTTTATTGTTAGTCTTCTGGAAATCAAGATTATCTCCCCCTCTCTCTACACACACGTCTAGTGTTTATTGTTAGTCTTCTGGAAATCAAGATTATCTCCCCTCTCTCTACACACACGTCTAGTGTTTATTGTTAGTCTTCTGAAATCAAGATTATCTCCCCTCTCTCTACACACACGTCTAGTGTTTATTGTTAGTCTTCTGGAAATCAAGATTATCTCCCCTCTCTCTACACACACGTCTAGTGTTTATTGTTAGTCTTCTGGAAATCAAGATTATCTCCCCTCTCTCTACACACACGTCTAGTGTTTATTGTTAGTCTTCTGGAAATCAAGATTATCTCCCCTCTCTCTACACACACGTCTAGTGTTTATTGTTAGTCTTCTGGAAATCAAGATTATCTCCCCTCTCTCTACACACACGTCTAGTGTTTATTGTTAGTCTTCTGGAAATCAAGATTATCTCCCCTCTCTCTACACACACGTCTAGTGTTTATTGTTAGTCTTCTGGAAATCAAGATTATCTCCCCTCTCTCTACACACACGTCTAGTGTTTATTGTTAGTCTTCTGGAAATCAAGATTATCTCCCCTCTCTCTACACACACGTCTAGTGTTTATTGTTAGTCTTCTGGAAATCAAGATTATCTCCCCTCTCTCTACACACACGTCTAGTGTTTATTGTTAGTCTTCTGGAAATCAAGATTATCTCCCCTCTCTACACACACGTCTAGTGTTTATTGTTAGTCTTCTGGAAATCAAGATTATCTCCCCTCTCTCTACACACGTCTAGTGTTTATTGTTAGTCTTCTGGAAATCAAGATTATCTCCCCTCTCTCTACACACACGTCTAGTGTTTATTGTTAGTCTTCTGGAAATCAAGATTATCTCCCCTCTCTCTACACACACGTCTAGTGTTTATTGTTAGTCTTCTGGAAATCAAGATTATCTCCCTCTCTCTACACACACGTCTAGTGTTTATTGTTAGTCTTCTGGAAATCAAGATTATCTCCCTCTCTCTACACACACGTCTAGTGTTTATTGTTAGTCTTCTGGAAATCAAGATTATCTCCCCTCTCTCTACAAACACGTCTAGTGTTTATTGTTAGTCTTCTGGAAATCAAGATTATCTCCCCTCTCTCTACACACACGTCTAGTGTTTATTGTTAGTCTTCTGGAAATCAAGATTATCTCCCCTCTCTCACACACACACGTCTAGTGTTTATTGTTAGTCTTCTGGAAGTCAAGATTATATCCCCCTCTCTCTACAAACACGTCTAGTGTTTATTGTTAGTCTTCTGGAAATCAAGATTATCTCTCCCTCTCTCTACACACACGTCTAGTGTTTATTGTTAGTCTTCTGGAAATCAAGATTATCTCCCCTCTCTCTACACACACGTCTAGTGTTTATTGTTAGTCTTCTGGAAATCAAGATTATCTCCCCTCTCTCTACACACACGTCTAGTGTTTATTGTTAGTCTTCTGGAAATCAAGATTATCTCCCCTCTCTCTACACACACGTCTAGTGTTTATTGTTAGTCTTCTGGAAATCAAGATTATCTCCCCTCTCTCTACACACACGTCTAGTGTTTATTGTTAGTCTTCTGGAAATCAAGATTATCTCTCCTCTCTCTACACACACGTCTAGTGTTTATTGTTAGTCTTCTGGAAATCAAGATTATCTCCCCCTCTCTCTACACACACGTCTAGTGTTTATTGTTAGTCTTCTGGAAATCAAGATTATCTCTCCCTCTCTCTACACACACGTCTAGTGTTTATTGTTAGTCTTCTGGAAATCAAGATTATCTCTCCCTCTCTCTACACACACGTCTAGTGTTTATTGTTAGTCTTCTGCAAATCAAGTTAAAAGTTTCACCAAACCATTAAAACTTGTTTCAACAGAAATAGTTTCAGTTTAAATGAAACTTGACCGCTCTTCTAATAAGTGCCAGAAAGATTTAGTTTTGTTTAAAAATCAGAATATCGTTGACTTATGAAATTCAAAACGCGATATCAGCATTACGTATCTATATATTAAACACAAAATTTTATAGAAGTTAATGTAAGCACCATTATTTGTCGTGAGTTCATATGCACATTTTTGTTTAAGCGATAAAAAATAATTACTTTTAAGTTTGAAACACGTCTCTAACAGGATGAGCAGTAATTATAGATTGAAAAATTAACTTTTGTTACTTGAATAGTGTGTTAGGTGTTTGTAATAGAGTTACGTTATGTTATATTTAATTTAATAAAGTAAACCCTTAACAATACTTAATACAAATTACATAAGTTATGCAAAATAATTAATCAGTAATGAGTTATAATATTGGATTTAGTGTATTTTACTCTCATAAATACAATCGATTTACACATTTCAGAAGAATGACAGGAATAATTAGTAACAGAAAAAAAATTGTATTTGAACTGATCGGAGCATATATCAAAGTTATACAATTAAAATAATAAGAGTTGTAATTACGAAAGAGTGGTAATTAAGCACAGAAAAAAGTGCCCTCTGTACTCTGTCCACCACGCCTATCGATACCCAGATTTCAGTTTTGTGAATCCTTTTCAACCGTGAAACCATTATAATTTGATGGTCAATCCCACTATTCGTTCGTAAAAAGAATAGTCTAAAAGTTAACGGTGGGTGGTGATGACTGGCTGCCTTCCCTCTAATCTTACACTGCTAAATTAGGGCTAGCGCAGATAGCCCTCATGTAGCTTTGCACGAAATTCAAACAAACAAATTGTCTTATAAAAGGACATAAAATTTAAATAAATGTTTGAAGCTAAGCAAATTTCTAACAGTCATAAACAATATTTAGTTAAAGTAATAAAAAATATACATTGGAAGTTTTCATTTTTTCGTAAACCATCAAGAAATCCTTTCACAATAATCCGTTTTATCTGATGAAATGATACTGATTTTCGAGTGATAAATAAAATAGTTTGGTTTGAATTTCGCGCAAAGCTAGACAAAGGCTATCTGCGCTAGAAGTCCCTAATTTAGTAGTGTAAGACTAGAGGGAAGGCAGCTAGTTATTACCACTCACCGCCAACTCTTGGGGTACTCTTTTTCCAACGAATAGTGGGATTGACCGTCACTTAATAACGCCCCCACGGTTGAAAGGCGAGCGTGTTTGGTGCGATGGGAATTTGAACCCTCGATTCTCAGGTTACGAGTCGAACGCCTTAACCCACCTGGCCATGCCGGGACAAATAAAATAATATTAAATACTAGTGTTTAACCATTGGACACAGGCAATATAAATGTCTCACTGTCTCTGTGTCTTCTCTACATAATGTACATAAACCGGTATCGTGTTTTTGCACATGAACAAGGTTATACATCCGAAAACTTACCGATGTGGTACTAGTGGATAGTCGTGGTTGTGGCTTTTACTATCTTTATCAAAACAGTTTTTGGCTTTGAATGATGACTATTTGTTCTGTT
This sequence comes from Tachypleus tridentatus, assembly GCF_004210375.1. Taxonomy (NCBI): domain Eukaryota; kingdom Metazoa; phylum Arthropoda; class Merostomata; order Xiphosura; family Limulidae; genus Tachypleus; species Tachypleus tridentatus. The sequence continues at coordinate 86,111,915 of NC_134826.1, read as the reverse complement.
GAGCACAAACACACTTGTTAACGTTGGTAAGTTACAAGTCAGATTGACCAACTGAAACTTACATCAGGTAGTTGCTTGAGTAACTGACGCTTATATCAATACAGTGGTACCTCTGTTCTCGAAAGTAATCCGTTCCAGAAGGCTGTTCAAAAACCGAATCAATTTTTCCGATAAGAATTACTGTAAATTAAATTAATCCGTTACAGACCTCCAAAAATTACGCATTATGAAGTATTTTAAGTAAAAATATTGCTTATTTATACATGTATAATAATACTTACATGCATAAAGTCAACCACAAAAAGTACAAAAACAATAAATAACAATAAATGAAAATTTAACTGCATTTTACCTGTGCTGAGGAGAGCTGATGGCGTAAGTGAAAGGTGGTGTGGAACGTGGAGAGTAGGAGGGTTATTATTGTTTGAAAGAGGAGTCACCTTCCATAAAAACGTCAGGTAACTCTTCTTCTGGTGTTCTTTCTCTTTTCTGTCTCTTTCCACCATTACAACCTGCTTGAGACTCACTGGACCTATTTCTCACTAAAAACTTGTCTAATGAGGTTTGTTTCTGCCTGGCATCCTCCCCATGTCTCATCACACTATGTATGTCACTTCTTCTCCTAAATTTTTCAAACCACCCCTACTAGCCTTAAAGGCATCACTTGTATCAGCACTCGTTCCAGGGGTGTTTTTCTGGAGGTCAACATGCAACTGCTTTGCTTTCTCACAAATGATGGTCTCAGAAATGCTATCACCATCTAATTATTTTTCGTTTACCCAAAACAACAACAGTTTCTCTATCTCTTCCATTGTTTGTTATCTTTGTTTCGTAAGCACTTTCACTACTCTTGCAAGATCAGCTCCTTTGATGACGTCTTTATTTTTCAGTATGGTGCAGACTGTAGACTTTGCCATACCAAACTGTGTAGCAAGGTTAAATACGCGAACACCACTCTCATACTTCGCTATGGGATTTCTTTTCACCTCTAACAACTTTTCTTTTTGGTTTGCTGCTTTCATTATCCTTCTTTGACCCCATGATGGCTTATTTAATCAGAATATTTGAAAAAAAAAATGAAAAAATAAAAACGAGAACGTTCACAGCAGATTTTAGCTCGAACCCCCGAAATAACCCGTCTGATGACCCGAACGACCCTTCGACCATTTTCGACCCACGCCAAGCTTGGTTCGAGAACCGAGTTTATGTTCGACAACCGAGACATTTTTTTCTCAAACAATATGTTCGAAAACTGAATTCTTCGAGAAGGGAGTCGTTCGAGGACCGAGGAACCACTGTATATATATGTATTTACGTATATAATGTAACATGTGGTGTATATTTAAGGCCTTGGAACACTTGGAGAAATACCCCACACACACAAGTAAAAAATAAGATTATGGCTTATGAAATGCGAAGAATAAACGTATCTGTAACTATACGGCTTCTTCATCCCAAATACTAGTGTATTATATTATGTTTATTATCGGTCTTATTTTGATTAATATCATACATTACCTACTAAGACTGGTTTAAGAAAGTAGTTGCAAAGAGAAACTTCGTATATATTATATTTGAATGTACCTAAATTTCACGCTGAATCTTAAGAAAGTTTTCTTTGTTGTTTATTACGGTTAATTTACTTAATTTGGTACCGCATAATATAAACAAGTTATAATTTCCCAGTTCAGGAGAAAACAATTAAATTTAATATCACTATTCTCATAGAAAGTTTTTTCACCTAACAATGTTACATCAATTCACGACATAACTCAGATAAGTATACTTTGTGCCCATAGTAACAGTGTTATTTCACTTAGAAACAGAAAACAAAGCTACATATAAAGCGTACAGTGCAGAGAGAAATAATATGGCTATTTTAAGTCAATTAATCTATATTTACGTTAGTTTACTGCTTGCTTCAGGTTCTAAAGTAGTCCACGAAATTGAACGTGGTTCCACTCTGAAATTACTCTGTACAAAAGAAGCCCATACTAATGAAGGAAAATGAACCAATTACTTAATACACTCATCTCAATGAAGTAGTGACTAGTAGCGAGAGAATACGAAGGAAAGATAGCGGCGAGTTAGTGTTGACTGACGTGCAATTCGAAGACGCAGGAATATACAAATGTTAATATAGTGAAGGCAATTACAAACGTGATATCACAGGTTATTTCAAAGTGTTTGATTTTAGGCCTTATTTTCGTTTATTACACTATATTAATTTTACAGCAAGACCACCTAAATCGAAATCACCCATCTCGCTTTTAAATGTATTACAGCCATTAAGTTTTCCTTTGACTTTGATATTTCACCCACCATGTATATTGATTAAAAAATAATTTATATCAGCTATGTATACGTAAGATTATGAATATGATCACAATAGTATCACTTATAACTTTAGAATCTTATATTAATGTCTTACTTTTACAAACAACCAAGCCAGATGTACATACAAAGAAAAAAGAAAAGAAATTATGTGTTATTTATTGTTTGGAAAGTATTTGAAATATACTTTTACTGCCGCCAAAAATTTGATAAATATTTTATCAATTTAACCATATGTTTGCGATAATAGTGTCTAAGCTAATGTGTATCCGTTAGTTAGTGTTATGGAATTACTGACTTTTCTGTTATAAGGTTTAACTGTTAACGAGGTTAAAAGTACACAAGATACTCTCTGACGGATGAACCTCAGGAATCCAAAGTTTTCACTTAAAATTTGTAAACGTAAAGAAACACAATATTTTACTTATACACCCCACTTTAGGTCGATCTTTGGCTACTGGTGTGCGAAAATTTTGTTTCAGGACAACGTTCTCTTTCAGTTTTAAGTGAAGCTTGACTATAAAAACGGAAAATACTTTTTCTTTATGCATCGTAAAATATATTTATAACATGGAAATTAAATGATTGAGATGGTGAAGCAAAAAGCTTTTTGGCTAATCTTCAAGCGAAGATATTCTTTGGCCATATTCCTTTGAAAATAGTTTCACACGTCCTGAGGTTTAATGTCTGAATTGGACTAAATGTGGCAAAAGAACTTCAGTGGTTAAAAGGGTTTTGAATTAAAATTTTAATTATAATTTGATTTGTAAAAACTGGTGTTTTATTTTGCACTGATCCTTTCATTCTTGTGGTTCAAGTCTCTCAGATGACTGAAGAATACTAGATTTTTTAACATTACTTTGAAGATATTTATATTCAAATTGTATAGATGCGTGTTTGCTTTAAGTACAGTGTATATTCACAAAGAAGAAATATAAACAAAAAACACCTTAAAAGGTGTAGGATAATCTAACATGAGTTTTTAAACTCAAACAATTTGTTAATTTTAGAAGTCACACCAAACATTTGCCTGCTAGAGGCTATTATCAACATTAAAAACTGTACCAATCCTTTTTTCGTATCTTAATCACAAATATGAAGTTAAGAAATTGTTGTAAAACATATAAAACACGTTAAACACACAAATATTTGTGTAATGGATGATAAGATTAGTTTGGTTTTAAAAAAGTACCAGATAATTGGTACTATAGTTTTTAAGAATCACAGATGAAATTATTAATAATATATAAAAGAATCAGACATGACCCAAAAGAAGGCTTGAAGGAAAGTCAAATTGTAATGGAATTCTCAAAATCACTTATAGGCGAAAATCGACTTTGCATTAGATAGAAGGAAAACATACATAAAATTGCACGTTCATGAAATTTAGTCAGTGGAGTCGTTCTTAAAAAAACATCTATTATCTTATTTATTTTTGTTCGTAATGGTAGCAAAAGTAGAAACTTCGTCTGTATTTTGAAACCATTTTAACATGATCAATCATGAAATATATGTGGGTTGAAAAATCCCATTCCTTTCCAGAGCAACATCTTATTGATCACATCTTTACAAACAATTGTCAGAATTACGTACCCGGTAAAATACTCTTTCTATTGGTCATAGTAGTCGGTGGTACTACTTAAGAACTTTCAAATGATTGGTTTGAAGGGCGGAGTTACTCAAGTTGATTTGCTAAATGTATTGTTATCTCGACAAACCATAGAAGAGGGAGGTTCTTATTTTATATTTATCATGTCTATATCTCAAATTCTAGTTTCTAATTCTTTAAGTATTTGTACATGTTGAATAGTGGGCGTGATGAAATAGAATCTGAGTAATGAGACAGCTGGACGTATTATGTGACATACAATAACAGATACTTAACTTTTGTCTTTACATTTCTTCTTAAATTAGGAAATTGAAACATATATAATTTTAAAATTTAGATTATTAACTACGTTTTGATGCTAATCTCATTGACGTAAGTGGTTAAAAATGTTAGTTCATAAAATTTTGAAAATAACGCTTCAAACGTCGTGACACGTGCAATTTAACCAACACGGGAGAAATAAAGGGATTTTCTTTGTTTCTTTTGAATCTCGCGCAAAGCTACGCGAAGGCTATCTGCGCTAGCCGTCTGTAATTTAGTAGTGTAAGACAAGAGGGAAGGTAGCTAGTCATCACCACCCACCACCAACTTTTGGGCTACTCTTTTACCAACGAGAGTGGGATTGACCGTCACATTATAATGCTCCCATGGCTGAAAGGGCGAGCGTGTTTGTTGCGACAGGGATTCGAATCCGCAACTCTCGGATTACGAGTCGAATGCCTTAACACACTTGGCCATGCTGGGCCAAAAAGTGTGTGTTTTTTATAGTAAAGCCACATCTGGCTATCTGTTGAGCCCACCGAGGGGAATTGAACCCCTGATTTTGGCATTGTGAATCTATAGACTTACTGCCGCACTCGTGGGGGAAGAAAACAAAGGGATATTTGTGCTCTACCCATCACGACCATAGAAACACGGTTTTTAGCAATATACGTCTGCAGACATACCGCTGTGCCAATGGGGGCCTTTTTATCATAAATAGTAGGTTCAATTCATTTTCACCGAGTTGTTATTGACAATAATAATTCAAATACCATACAAACTATACAAGTATAATTCTTACTTCTTACAAGAACTAGTAATAGTGTGACTCAAAACTTACACAATATTTAATCTCTAATATATTGTTTGTTTGTTATTTGGATTTTCGAGCAAAACTACAAAAGGGCTATCTGCGTTAGCCGTGCTTAATTTAGCAGTGTAAGGCTACAGAGAAGCCAGCTAGTCATTACCACCCACCTCCATCTCCTGGGCTACTTTTTACCAAGAAATAGAGTGAGTAACTATCGTATAATAATGCCCCCACGGCTGAAAGAGAGGCATGTTTACGAGTCGAGCGCCTTAACCAACTGGCCATGCCCGGCCCTAGTATGTGCTAAGACTTAATATTAATAAATATTCTTCCTTTAATATTAAGTTTATTTCAAAATACAAATGTTAGTTTTGTGAAAATATTTCTCAACTTTACTATTACCAATAAATTCATCTCTCTGTCTTACTTATAAATATAAAAGTTTGGACATATACAGCAAATCAAATTGTGTTTCTAAGTAATACTCAAAGAATTGATCAGATGGCCCTAACAGTTTATTCACGGTACAATGCAGGCGAACAACAAATCAGCAAATTAAAATTAGTTTATGTTGTAATAAAGTCATTTGAAACATCAAAGTTTTATTAAAAACGTTAATAGATCAACCAATTAATAAATTAAATGACTGGTTACAATTTTCTTTCTTCAGAAATTAAATGTAGTAAAATACATTTCCAGTTACATTTTTAAATTATTGGTTTATACTATGTGTATTATTGTTTTAGAGCGTTGATTTTAATTTCATATGAAAACGTATGGGATTTTAACTCATTACAGTCTCCAGAGTTTACAGAGAATGGTGATAAAAAAATCCAGTGAGCAACAATTTTGTGGAAAAAACACTTTGTGGCCAGACTCGTTCAAGCTGACAGGAAGACCACAAATACATAATAACCACTCTTTACAGCAATGATGCGCAGAAGCATATTGGGCTACATCAGCAGAAAACCACACTGGATTTCACTCCTGTTAGCTAAGAACAGGAAGATGAGGCTACAGTGGCCAAGGGATCACCAAAACTGGATGATTGGAAAAACGTCGCTTGGTCTGAAGAATCTAAATTTCTGCTGCGAGATGCACACTGGGAAGCACACGTCAACAGACAACTACAATACTCCTAGCTAATGCCAAATTTTGCTAAAGGGACACACCAATTATCGACCCTATCCATACATAACTTGATTCAGCTTTGAAACCAGTTCCTCAACATGTCGGCCACTTCTGTTGAACTATAGCCTGAAAGGACGAGACAGTATAAACTATCTGTATTTCACCAATAAGAAAGGGTCGCTGAAAGCAAGTAAAAATTAAGATTGACGCACTCGTGGTTCATCTTCCATTGCTGACGAGTTAGTATCTCAAGCACTGTCTATAATTACAATGTGAAAATGTCTGAAGCTTATCTATTAGAAGTTATAACAAAGATGTTCCTCACAAACAACACAATACTTCTAAAGCTTCTCACAGAACACATATCTTTATGTAACACCTCTAAATAGCCGTTCTTGCTACACTAATCTATAAAATTGTACATTTTACCAAATTGTCATTTTTTTTCTTGGTGACAATGAATGAACAATAAAAGTAACCAGTTATCTCCCATCATACATCTCTGACCACAGGAGAAGAATTGATTAGTTTCTTGAAGAAATAAAAGAGCTATAATCAAAATAGTTCTTGTACCACAAAGTAATTACCTAGCTACATTGGGTGCACAGAGTCTCTGGAGAAACGTTCCAGTGTTTGAAGAAACGAAAACTTCTAAATCTGATGAAGACAATGAATAAAGAACAAAACTGAAGTTTATGCTAATCTGATAAACATTTCTATCGACACAGTTCCTTCTTTTGGTTTGTGAATAGTTTTACAAGTTTTGAGTCTCTGATTATTACCCTGACCTGCTTATATTGTTTAATTGTAAATGTTTATATTATTATGAAATTATAATATAAACTTAGAAGTACTTAACTTTAATAGCAAAGATATGATATAATGAAATATCCATTTAAAATATTTTACAGAGTCCCCATTAATTCATTTATTTTTTATTACGATATAATACATTTTTAACTTATTTACATGTTTTATCAGAAACTTAAGGAAAGGGAAAAGAGATAAAACTTCTACACTTGTAGTTCGAGTGCTGTTTGAAAAGTTAAATGTACAACAACGGTGTACTGTGATTGATAAAGAGAAAGACTTGAAAATGTGGAACAAGAACTTAATAAAAACTAGGTTTAAGTAAAGACATTAAAACTGTAACTGGATATGACTACTGGTAGGAAATATTGAATAATACCTTAAGTTGATCAATAAGATTTTAACTAAACACATTATTTGTGAAGAACATCATGTAATTTTAACAGTAAGTAAACAAACAGTGATTTATAAACATAAAGAAGTGTTTTACTGATAGTAAAAAATGGTGAACATATGTTTTCTGTTTCTTAAGAATACATTCCAACGTATTCTTGAAACATGTACTAAGTGTACTTCCAAACCTCCACCGTTCCAAAACAAAAGATATATATACATTTTTTATATATCTTTTGTTTTGGAACGGTGGAGGTTGGGAGTACAATTAGTCGAAATATTAGAGGCCGGCTTCTATCCATTTGCTTTCTTTTATAAAGTATTTAATGGTAACTGAGTTTCCAAAACGAGCTTTAGACAGTGAAAGACAGGAGAAGTTTAATCGTTGTTAGTGTGAACACTCAGCTTTGTGCCATTACTGAATTTAATTTCTTTTTTACGATTTTCCATGATGTTCGACTAGACTGACATTGGTTTGTGAATTATTTCTGAATGATGGGATATACCCAGTGCATTCGGGTGGTATTATCAATTATGACAATAATTTGAAAACTTGGACAAATAATCTTAATGAATTATTTAATTCATTATTCTTTTATATTGCTCATTTAATCGCCTATTCACAATAAATGTAATCTACAGTATGTAAGCTATTTATACACACATACATACTTGAAATGAAACAATGCCAAAAGTCAATTTTCTAATCTGAGGCCAAACAAAGTCCTTTCTTTAAGTGTCGCATCTGTAAAAGTTGGAAATTGTCCATACAGAGACTTGAAAGAGTTAACATCTTTGTCTGAGGTCTTCACAAACTGATTCATCAAGCCCACTTTAATTTGAAGTGGAGCTAATAGGACTTTCTTTGTGTCAACCAAACATTTACGTTCAATGTTTTCTATCCTGCTATCAGGCTGGCTCCGGGTGGCCATTACTTCTTTATCTGGTACTGATTTAGTACTTTGCTTGTCCCATTTCACACACACACATACAAACGCAGAAACTTTGTATAACAGTACTGTTAATCCAACACATTCAAAAGACTTTTCGGTCTCCACAAAGTAGCCAAACACATTCTTTATATTTGACTTTATCAATAAGAAGTTCAAGATTTTCGTATGTTTCCTTCAAGTGAACCAAACGAGTAATAGTAACAAATACATATATCTTACCATTAAGAAGGAGAACACACTTGAGACTACTGTTAGAGGAATCAATAAATAATTGTCATTCACTTTGCTCTGGTGACGTATTGGTGGAAACATCCATATCTCAACACAGTGAACTCCTCACATTCAAATGTGATTGGGAATATACCTATTGAGGTTACGCCTCATCCTACTTTGAATTCATCATGAGGAGTTATTGTTGAGAGGGATTTGAAGAGCATCCCCAGGTCATAGATTCTCGCTGGTTTCTCCACCCAAGGAGTTTCTGCAGTGAGGCGTATCTCCACTTGCAGAGGTGGAATTATGATGCTGATTAATGTCCTCACTTTAACATTTACATCATTATTTGTACCTGCCACCATCAAGGCAGATTATCTTAATTGCAAGGCACGACCATACATTCCAAAACCTCTCAAATGTTTTCAGTGTCAGCGGTTTGGTCACTCGAAGACATCATGTTGTGGTTCCTTGATATGTGCTCATTGTGGTGGCAAGGACCACGATGCCTATGAGCGTGAAATGGACCCTCATTGCGTCAGTTGCAATGGCTCTCATCCATTCCACTTCTATTCTTGCCCTAAATTATTGGGAGAAAAAGTGGTGCAGCGTTTAAAGACAATTCAATACATTAATTAGCTTGAGGTTCAAAAGTTGCTGTCCACCACTTCATCTTGAACGTATGCTGCTGCACTTTGTTCTACTACTACAGTGGGAGTGCAGACAGATCTCTCTGTGCCTCCAAAAGAATCGTTCTCAAACCAAATTAAAAGTATTTTGACCTCAGCCCTGGATTAACCATTAAGCAAAATAAGCACATGCTTAGCGCACCAAGGGAAGAGGACCCCACAAAGATTTCCCCCTAGCTATCATACTCTTAACTCTTTCACTGCCATACTCAACTTTAGTATATTGTTTTGTGATTGTCCTTACCTGCCGTGTTCGACTTTACTCTGCATTGTTAAGAAAACGTTTTCTTTCGCTCGGTGAGTAATTAAAGTTTCGAGAAACTACTAATCTGTGTAATTGAAGCAAGTAGTCATTGATTTGCAAAAGATTACTGTTAAGAGTGAAACAGAAAGTTGATAAAACTTCAAGTAAAAGATGATCGTATATTACGATGTCTGACATTTCTTCTGCTGTGACGATTTATAAGAATTTATAGGCAGTTGAACTGTTTTGTTTTATCTTCTACTGTTTTATTCAGTCACATCTACAGAAAAATAAGAGTATAATACTACAGAAACATAAGTCAAACGATGGTGATAAATGTGTACAGAAACGTGGCTAGTTTTATGTTTTTTCGGCTTCTGTTTTCGTACTTTATATTTGGGTTATTGTCTCGTTTGTTTTAGTTCTATTTACGTTAGCACTGCATTATTCATGTGTGTTTTGTAATATTTTTTGTGTTTCTCACTGAAACTTTTCTGAACCGTAATTTCTTGGCTTTAAATAAATTCCTGTAAAACAAACCTCATTTGTCTTTGTGTGTGAGTACATGTTTGGTAATTTATCCTACCAAGAAAAAATCTAGAAAGGAATGCCACTGTAACAATGCCACCGTTCATAAATTACACATAACCTATACGAGTAGTCTCTTGTGATTGTGTAATAATATAAATAGATCTGAAGCTGAGATTTACTAAGGGGATAAATACAAGGGTGCCGGTTTTTATCTCAGTTTATAACTAGCCAACAAACTTTTGTCAAATATGCCATTTTTGAACTCAAAAATTGAGATCACAATTATATTCTCCTAACTTCTTCTTTTATCCTATCCTGAAGTCATAACTCCCCCACCCAACCCTCTGGTGATATTTTTATAAGACGAACGAACAGTTCGAGACAGAAGCACGAAGACAATGACGACAAACTTTTAGGTGTAATTCAACTATTTTGCGACTGTAAATTCAGATCAGTATGTGTTCTATTTCATTTCAGAAAAGCTGAGAAAACAACTGCCTGATCGGAGCAGTCCAAAGACGATAATTCGACCTTTTAGGTTAAATTGCGTAAGACTTCAACATGTATGACAACATGATTCTTAACTTTGTTATGTAAACACTATACTACTAGCAATAGTACAGTACTGTGACACCGTCTTCATATAAAGTTAGTGAAAAGAACCAACAAATCAACAAAATCAATTTAGGACTGTTAAAGTGAGCAAGGTTAGTACTGAGTACTAGGCTTAACGTTCGTGGCCTCAGTTGCAATGTATTTGCATTGGGCCTAACGTTAAGAGTTGTAATCTGAGAACCGAGTGGCAATAACGTTAGGCCTAAATACTGTAACTAGTTTAGTGTAAGTACACTGGAAACGCTATTGTAGCCTGAAATAATGAAGTGGACTATTCCCAACTTAAGGCCGTTGTTTTGAATTTACTTTCGCATCCATGCATGGAGATAAAGTTTCAGAAATATGCCTATCTTGTTGATGTATGGTTTGTTGGCTCATTTCAAGTTCCCAGGTCAAAACTGAGCTCAAAGTCGAGGTTACAACTCATTCTTCAGATATTTTAGTTGGATTAAGATACTCTAACCTAGGCCTAACCCATTATTTAGTAGTTCAACATGCTGTGCAGTTTACAATTGATTATATGTTATGTACGTGTACCAGTACAGAACTATCACTGTATATAGGCTACTACAGTCCAGAGTTCAAAATTAAGAACTGCCCAACGTCCCGGGGCATATAAATATTACCTGACGGCAACAGTTCTTGCTATGTCTATTTCTCGAGCGGATAAGTGATATTTTACGTATAAATAATTGTCTTATTGGTCATCCTTAACGGATTCTCGCCGATAATGGGCAATAACAGCCTGTAATAAAACTGGAAGCCAGGCAAACAAGCCGCGGTTTCTTTCATTAGACATATTCCCCCTGCCTACCGGCAACACATATTGTAACATATAGATTAAAAGGTACATGTGAAAACTATATTGAACAGCCTTGTTCGGTAGTTTCTGTGTGCCGATGACATCACCTTTGGGTTACAGGGTTTCAGAGCTAACGATTTTTGTGAACAGATACCCTCCCTCCAATGTCTGGCTGTCTCCATATAATTTACCTAGCCCAACAAGTCCGTGCATCCAATAAACAGAACAGCAGTTCTCCTCTGTGGTTAATGTGTGATTTTACCAAAGAATGGGACTTTGTTGAAATATTTCAAAAAGCAAAGGAAATATGATGATGAGAGATTAGGATTGAATAGAGAAAGTGATATTAGAAAAGACAATAGTTGTACAAAGTAAAAGGAACTCTGTAATGAAGATTACAGAATTGAGAAGGATAAAAAAGTCGAGGAAAAAGCAGACAACACCGTGTCAGTGGGATCATTCCTGCAGCTTCGGTAGCAAGATCAAGCAGTCAAGGAGATAACTTCTGCATAATGCAATAAGAAGTATGACTTGGAGAAGCAGTCTTGGAGTTACCTACCGAAATGGGAAGAAGCATTCCCTTGGTTAAAGTTTGATCAAGAAACTAATGAAATGTTTTGCAAGGAATGCAAAAGCCACAAAAACGTCTGTAAAGGAGATGGTATCTTTGTAAGAGGTACCAGTCAATTTCACCTACAATTGATCAAAGCCCACGATATAAGTGGTAGGAATACTCCGTGTGTTCAAGCTGCCAATGCTGAATCTAACCCACAGATTCAGCAGATAAATTTATGCATGAGAAATTTACATGCTTATCAGCTTGAGAAACTGGAAAAAATTTCACCACCGCTTCTTACTTAGTAGTAACAAAACAGCCGTTTTCTCTATTTGGGCCTTTATGTGAGTTACAGAAAATAAATGGAGTGCAGCTAGGAGACACGTACATAAACGATAAATCAGCGAAAAATGTTGTCACATGTATTAATGACATCATGATGTAAGATCTGTGTGCAGACCTTGATAATGCTGTAGTGTTTTCCTTCATCTCAGATGTATCTAAAGATACTGGAGTAATTGAAGAAGAAACCATATTTGTTAAGGCAGGAAATGTTGTTTCACAATTTATGGACTTGCAAGCCCCACCCAGTGATGCTGCCACACGATTAAAAACAGCAATTTAAAAAGCACTTGAGACAGTTGGTGTGAAGAACAGCAAAATAAAGGCAACCACAAAAGTACTGATGGCGTTTCCATCAATAATGGAGCTGAAAATGGACTAATCGCACTTCTTACTAGAGATGGGATGCCATTGTTAGTTGGGGTGTAGTGTGTGGCCCACTTTTATGAAAGGGGACTGTGAAGGAATAAAAAGTTTTTATCGTACATAAAATACCTTCTGTTAGGACTTTACAAACAGTATCATTTGAGTGCCAAAGCAAGCAGGGAATTAAAAAAGTGTCAGTGATGCTCTAGAAGAAAAAACATTAAAACCTGTGAACATCCTAGGAACAAGATGGGCTCCTTATCTCTACAGAGCACTTCAAGTTCTGATGAATAACAAATTTCAAATCCATATATATATATTAAGACCATATAACTGAGTAAAAAGATGCTTGTGCTACAATGGTTGGAAAGCTACAAAAAACATTGGGTCTGTTCTTGGATAACATAGCAGTATTCACTGGTCAGCCCATCTCACCATGGCTTATTACAGTCCCCAAATGTGGTCTTCCTTTAAATCATTTGAGAAAAGCAGGTACTCCCCAGGACAAGAGAAATGGCATACAGTTCAGCAGTGAACACAAAAAATGTTGAGGGGATTCTGTGTGCAATCATTGAGACACAACAAACCATGGCAGAGCCCACAGAGTCACCTGATTTCAAACCATCCATATAAATAGGAATAAAAGGATGGTTCGAAATCAGGTGACTGTATGGGCACTGCCATGGTTTGTTGTGGTTCGGTGGTTGCACACAGAATCCCCTCAACATTTTCTGTGTTCACTGCTGAACTGTACACCATTTCTCTTGCCCTGGATCACATAGAAGCAAAGCAAGACTTAAATTGCACTATTTGTACTGACTCGCTTTGTTCTCTACTGGCCCTGGAATTGCTTCACATCAGTTCTTACCAATATTCAAAAGCGACTGGCCCATTTCTCTTTTGATATCTACTTCTATCCAGTTTTTCTAGATACCAGGCCATGTTGGTATTCACAGGAATGGGCCTGCTGATACTGCAGCTAAATCTGTCTGCTCTGGCACTATCACTGCTGTGTCTGATCCATACATGACTATGGTCCTGTATTCAAGACTCGGCTCTGTGCCAGTTGGCTTGGAGTGAGCAACGTGAAAACAAACTTTTCCAAATAAAACCCTCTATTGAACTGTGGCCATCTTGCTTCCATGAGTATCAGAAAGAGGAAGTTTTCTTAACTAGACTATGCATTGGTCACAGTTTTTTAACTCATTGTTTTCTTTTATCTGGCACTGATGCACCACTGTGTTGTCTCTGTCACACTCAGGTCACAACAAACCACATTTTACTGTCTTGCTGTCGTTTTCGGCTCTCATCGACAGCACCAATTTAAACATGTTTTGTCCCATGGTTTATCAGTAACATTACAAATATTTTTAGTTTTTTAAAGGCCATTAATCTTCTTAATGCCATTTAAGTTTTTTAATTTATACATTACATGTTTTTTAATGTAATTCTCTTTTAAGAATCAAAGTCCATGTAGTTTGATTTGAAATTAAAAAACGGCCATTACATCAAATAGCTCAAAACCAGAACTGGAAAGGTCAACTTCAGGTGTCTAATGCTGTGCTGTTTGAACTACTCATTATTCATCCTGGTGAGTTATAATTATTAAAATTTTGCTACAAGTCTTTTAAAACTTGTCTTATTTTACTTTCTGAAAATGGCCATAATGCCAAATAACTCTAAACCGAAGCTTCTAGAAATCAAGAGAAACAATTTATTTTGTACATTTAGCAAGAATGTTCACTGCTTTATTGAAACAATATTGATGAATTAATACCAATACTACAAGTTGCAGCCTGCGAATGAAGAGTGGATATTGTTCACTGATACCTTCAATACAGGTCCAGAATGTGTTGCCCTTCAAAACAGTAACATATATGCATCTCTTCCTATTAGTCAATCGATTTACTTGAAGGAAACATACAAAATTATCAAAATTCTTGTTAATAAGGTCTAATACAAAGAACATGGCTGGCTATTTTGTGGAAAGTTAAAAGTCCTTTGAATGTTGTTGTATTAAACACCCAGTCAGACAAAGTTTTCACATTTTGTTTGTGAAATTGGATAAATGACACAAAATCAATGCTGGATAAGAAGTAATGGCCACACAAGGTCAGCCAGATACCAGAATTAAAAACATTGAATATGAAAGTTTGGTTGACACAAAGAATGTCCTATTACCTTCATTTCATATAAAACTGGGCTTGATAGATCAGTTTGTAACTATCTTAAACAAAGATGGTGACTGTTTCAGAAGCAACACTTAAAAGAATTTTGTTTAGTCTCAGATTAGGAAACTGATTTAAAATGAACGTATCTAAGTCTGTTTGTTTATTTGAAATTTTTCATTTAGCCACACAAAAGCTATCCCAAAATTAGCTATGAAAGATTAAAGAATATGCAGCTAGTCATCAGTACCCACTGTCAACTTTTGGGTTACTTTTTATTGAAGAAAAGTAGGGTTGATTATAATATTATAATGACTACTTGGCTGAAAAAAACAACCATGTTTGTTTGGACAAGGATTCAACCCACAATTCACAAACTGTGAGTTGAAATTGCAATATGTGAGATCACAAGACGTAGTTTAGACACTAAATGATGCAGATTTCACAAAAATATCAGGATGAATCTGAATGCATATCTGTTTGACATCAACTTTCCTCTTGTTTATTCATTTTTTTATTTTTATCAAAAAACATAATGAAAAAATGTTCATTGTGGCAAATAAAATAATAATTTGATCTAAGCAAGAGTTTTATTTATTCCTAATTCATAACAACATTCTTACATGAAGCAATAATGGATATTATTTTCAAAATCTAAGAAGCTGAATAATAGGAAGTCGTGGCACCCAATATACTACTGCTCTTGGAGAAATCTAAGAAATACAATCTGTTAATTTTCTTGTCCTAAAATGATGCCAGTCTTCATGGCCAATATATTTCAACATGCATATTGGGATATTTGGTTTTTGAGCTATTAATGTGTATTTAGTTATCACTGTAGTGGGCTGTATTGTTTTCACTGGTCAGCTACTTCAATGAACGGATGCTGTGTGAAAAATAAAAAAACATTTTAACAAAAGTGCTTATTATACATGGTGTTTGGAAAGTCACTGTGCACTTATACATTTATTAACAGACATGTTTCAATACAGAATGCAGGAGGTAAATATGAATGACAATTATAAACAATGTTGAAAGTAACCCCTGTTGGAATCAATACAGGCTTAGATCCTATCTTATTTTGTTTCTAAACACCGCTATCAGTTGCTGGCTTGAAATAGACTGAATAAACATATGATAACAAAACTGCACAGTGACTTTCCGAACATCCAGTACATACATACTGTTTGTTTAATTAGTCTCTTTATACAGTACTGTGTGAAAGTGTAAGGGAAAAAGAATATTTTGTCATTCTTTCTATTTTATGGGCTAATTCTTCCATGTTATTACTGATTGTAAATTTCAACACCATGGTAGTGATTCACTTATCACTTTTTAACAATTAAACGAGCTGGGGTGAGAATACTCAGTTTTTAGAATTCCCTACACTTGTACCTTGGACATGTCATAATGGTTCTGTTGGAATGAATATAGTGATAAAATGTAGGGCCTGAAATAAATGTCATGGTACTACACACAATGTTTTAACTGTGTAGAAAGAATCTAACATATTGAACAAGTATATGCTAGAAGGAATAAATTTAATAGCAATCCACAAATAAACCTTGATAAAAATAGTAATAACACACATATGACATTATCATTCCACAGCCCAAAAAGAGGAGAGAATTGTCAGTATATCAGAGACTTTGCTTAAAAGCTTTATGTGATGCTAGTTGGACTCTTCATCTAATTGCTGTAGACTTGAACCACAGAGAGTTTACAATATGATAACCTCACCAATTTTGGATGTAAATTCATTATTACTATCTCTAATGTTATTTAAAATTTTTGTCATCACTAGAGAAATAAAACGTTTATGGAAGTATTCAGAGGTTTGGTAAGAAGATCTCTTCCATAAAAAAACCTCTTAATAGTTACTAATAACAATCAATATAACATACTTTTTTACAAACTGCTGCTATTTCATTTTCATAAACACAGGTTTGGGCAAGAACATCAGTCATACAGCCAACTGCTAAATATTCCATTATTACCTAAACAAACAAAGTTTAAAATTTCACTTATATTTTATTATTTAATAAAATTATACATAATAATGAGACAAAATAATTTATTTTCCTCTTTTAATAATATTGTAAGTAACCATATATCTAATAAAAACAAAAAAATTTTTCAAACAATTGTTCATGAAGTGGGAACTGAGGTAACAACAGTCGTTTAAAATTATTTAAGTGTAAGATTTTTATTATCTAGAAAGATTTATGGTTCATAAAAAATATTACAAACTCAATTTCAAGTGTTAAGAAAGTGTGAATTAGATTTGAACTATAAACCTTGTAACCATTACTGTGATCACACTTTGAAAGTTCCTTGGATATAATATATTTCTATACTATTATTTTACTCTTCATAATTTGTCAAATCTCCCCTCTAAATCAAAATGTACAATTATTTAGCTACACATTTTTTAACACTTTCTGAGTTATGCAACTATTTTTGCTGGGACTGAAATAATTACTACTGAATGTAAGCTCATTTTGGGTGAATCAAATTATCAACTTGTAACACTACGTTTTTTTTTTCTTTCCTTGGCAGGTCATAAAAGTGTTAGATGTTTTTAATATTCAAAATCACTAAATTTTATAATTTGAATCATATTTTCAATACTTCAGGAATACCATTCTACAGACCGATTAGCCTGTATATTTATTTTCAATGTGCATCACGTATTCTATAATATTGTTGTGATATTTATAATTTTCTGTACTAAAAAATGTACTTCCAATAAGTATTTATCTCCTTTCACACAGGCCTGGAATAACCAGACAGTTAAAATCCTCAACTCTTAATCTAAATGTTGCTAGTTTCAATCCCCATCACACGAAACATGCTCACCCTTTCAGCCGTAGGGGCCTTATAATGTTACAGTCAATCCCAACATTCATTGGTAGAGAAGTAGCCCAAGAGTTGGCAGTGGGTGGTGATGACTAGCTGTCTTCCCTCTAGTCTTACACTGCCAAATTAAAGATGGCTAGTGGAGATAGACCTCATGTAGCTTTCATGAAATTAAAAAGAAACTAACAATCCTTTTACATCAATAGATATTCTCATTCAATGCTGCCATCTATTTGTAAAACTTGTTTTCAAACATGTCATGAGTTTTTGCCTCCTCTTGATTGCAAATTATTCATTAAAATTATCATGTGATAACCCTCCATCAGTAATAGTGCAAGGTATTTTCATTATGCTTATGTCTTCCTCTGTTCAATTCTACCAGATATCACTTTGAGTTCTCTTAGAATTTGGAAGCATCAGGTTTTAATGAAGAGGTTTGATGGGAAATGTGAACTGAGGTAAGATCCTTCCAGAAATACATTTACAGTTTGGGAGAATTACAAATTCCAATACAGTACATTATGTCATATCAATAGATAGCGAGAATCTTACATTGAATAGGTCGAAGAAACAGTTTGAGAGAAGGAAAGGAGCATCCTCCAAAGCCATCCAGAGGACACACCTTAAGACAAGAAAGTCAAATCTGGAGAACTGGTGTGGAGACCGTCTGAGCCAGGTATACATTTCACCCATATAAGAAAGGTGTGGTACTTATGGGAAAACTGGAAAGTAATAAGGGCAACCAATCTTCATTAGAAGAAAAGTGAGGGCATAAAACACAGTGGAGAGTCTGAAGAAACAACAGCACCTGAAACAGTGCAATGAATGACCACAAAGACCTATTTTCAAATGCAGACCATAATGATTCACTCAATACAAGGCATGGCAGGGATGAAGAGCTATTCTATTCTATCTTAACCATATATGTTTTGGTTTAGGATAATGGCTACTTTTATAATACTTTCACAGTTGACCAGATGCCCCCCATTAGTTCTGTCAAGGCTATATAAAATAAACTTAAAACAGATTTATCAGAGATCCATAGTATGAAAAATCAACTTTGGAAGTACTGATGTGATTAGTTATTGTAATTTACAAAAACAGAGGCATTCGTGTAATCCACACCCTGCATACTGACAGACTTGATGATTTATTGAGATGGAAGATTAGTGTAAGAAAATATTACATTATAAAGAACATGGAGCTTACCAAACACAAGTTCTAACTTGTTGATAATCTCTAATTATTTCACATGTTTGCCACTTTGCAAAATAAAATTGACAAGTACCATCTGTGATGACTCATGTTAATACAGCAACACCTCGAGGTCAACTAGCACATGTCTTAGTAAGAAGTTCTGAGCTAGAATCATAAAAATAAGTCAGAATTTTATGTTTCATATTTATCAAGCTGAGGTACCTGTCCTTTATTTGTGCATGAACTTAAACAAAATCTGAAGGTGGAAGATATGATAAATGAGAAAAATCTTGATTTTCATACAATTCATTTATAACATTCATTTACTACACTGTATAATGGTCATTATGACCCTGAAGAAAGAGGTAGTATCAATTGTAATGTCAGTAGGGGTGCATTCTGTTACCTGCTTTTAACACCCAGCTCATCACATCTTTTTACAGCGTTTTAAATGATTATTTAATAGAAAACCAATGGCCACAGAAGTGTCTTACAGACAGGTCAAAGTAAGAAATTATTATAACTCAAACAACAGCTTTTCATACCAGCCTTATGGTGGCTGTTGAAATGGAAACTTCATCTCAGTTTATGCATTATTGCAACAAAGGCAATCATTTTTGTTCATTTAATTCCTCCAAAGAGAGCCCAGCATAGTCTCTGAGATGTATATATTAAATGTTTGTCTGCTTTCTCCCACACTGTGTGCATGCATATTAGAGAAAATTGTATAAACGTGTCTTACTTTTTAGTTTAAGAACAAGACACCATCTACGAATATAATTAAAGTTAACTTAATCAAAGTGTTCAATAACAGTAATAATGGGGGTGGAGATAGGAACCCTCCATTAGCATGTCCCCTTTTCCAAATTATCTTCACATTTACTCTCATGAAGAAGGTTAATCATCTATTGAAAGCACTGCTGTTTTTGGTCTTCTTTGAAAACATTTCACACAGTTTGGTTAAGACTGGTCCAGTGAACCTGGATTAGTTAGATAATGGAACAAGAGACAGACACAGAATTTTGTTTTATATATATACACACAATATAGCAATGAGGTATATGGTATCTGTATACCAACTAATTATACTTTCAATAAATCAAGACTGGATTTAGAAAGCTATTTTCCTTCTTTTCTCAGACATAGATATAAGTTTCATTTCCAGAACACTGAGAACAGTTGTTATTCTATTTTCCAGGTGGGTGTCAATAGTACTTTAAGTCCACTGCCATGTTTGTTGATTTATGGAAAAAAAAAGTAAAATTAAATATAATACAGCTTTATTATTGTCTGGTTACTCTGGTTGTTATCATCTATAATTTGATTAAACAACCTTTAATTACTTTCTATGAAGATAGCCAAAACAGCATGTATGCTAAAATACGTAAACAAAACTTTCCCAACAAGAGGCTCCTGAGTAAATGAAGTTTGACTTTACAGAATCAGGAAAATAAATTTTTAAAAATTCTTACAAGCTTTTTAACAGTTGACTAGAAATATCCACTTATCAAAACTTGTGTTTCCAGTTCAGCATGTGAATGCTTTGCTTGTGCATCAAGTATGTTTGCCTTTAAAAGTATTAAAGCTTATAAAGCAGTTAAATGTCTCCATTTGCAATAAATGCATTTTAAAACATTTTATCAATCAGATTTTTTTTGGAAATAATAAACATAAACACCACTTTCTACTTTTCAAACAGAATAAGAACATGTAATTATTAAATTCATTATGTTTGACAATCAAACACATTTATCACTACCAGACATGTGAAGAGAGAAAAGAATATTGTTTTTCACCTGCTCTGGATCCCTTAAACCCATGGGGTCCAACATGGTCACCACTTGCCACATGCCAAACCAGCTATTGACCTGTGGTGAACTGGTGCTTTACTTCTACCACCTATTTTTTAGTATAATTAATTCTATTAATACATAATTGAAAACATTACTATGTACCATCTGTAAAAAACACATAATTTTTTTGCTACATAGTGAAAATTGTAACACATTTTAAACAGTTTTGGTGACTATAAAAATGCAGTTTTGCCACATGGTGAAAATATAAACACATTTTAAACAGTTTTGGTGACTATAAAATACAATTGGACACTGGTGTATTATACCTAAAAGCACACCTACCCCTACAGCATTTTAAAGAACCACAATTATTCCAATGTTCTGATTTAATTCCAGTTAGAAACTTACTTTCAAATAGTGTATATAATAATTTAAATTGGTGTGTTGGACTAAGAATTCATTTACAGTGGGTGTTTGCCACTTTTTGGAGATAAATTCAAAAATAAATGAACAGCATGCATTCCACTTATTTTAAAATATGTTCAAAACAAGTGAAACATATGACAAATTCTTCACACTACATGTATCACAACTGGATCTAAATACTGTGTGGTTCTCTTGACAAAAATCCATTTTGGCCAAATTCAATTGGTTTAAAATGCAATTGACCAGCCAAATTATTTTTCTCCATTTTAAATGATTAACTTCTCTCTGACTGAAACTCTTTTTCCTTGGCTTTACTTTTGGCACACTTCCTACTCTGTGGTCTCTTTTATGGTTGTTGACACTTTTTTATATCTTGCATTGAGGCATTCTAGAAATCTCTGTAGCCTTGATATCAATTACACAACTTCCAATAACCATCTGCTTTCAACTCTCTTATTGTGAAACAAAACAGTCATGAAATATTAACTCACAAAATAAATTAACACTACCTACATTAAACAGTGTATTTTATCTTATAACCTTGAACTTATATTTTTAGTCACTACACTACTTGCCATTGATTGAAAACACTTAAATAAAGTTTGTTGTAATGCAGTTTTTGAAGAGGAGGAAAAGAGAAAGTGGACTAGTTTGAACAATTCTTGAATTTCAAAAGATAATTTTAGTGAAAATACTTGATCAAAAACTTTGAATTTTTTTGTATACAAAAAACCTGTAATATTTACAGAAAGCTAGTGAGATTTTGTGAAGATACACATACCATTTTAAAAGTTACAGTGTGGAAACTGATGGTTATGAACAAAGTCACACACAGTGAGTCTGTAATGAAAGGGTTCATTTTTTTTTGTTCCTATCCCCCTCTTTCATGACATTTTAAGAAAAGAAATGTAGTTCCTCTATCAAGTAAGTATTTATTGCACTGGCTATTGAACCTTAACCTTCCAAGAAGCCTACAGTTGTGAACTACTATTCACAGTAGTGGATATACTAATTAGACTCCTTACTGAAAACCTGTATGCATCTGTTCAATGCACTTTGTTTCAATGTTACTTTGTGTTGTATCTTACCACTTGTACTTGAATGAAAGGGAAAAGAAAGAGAGTAAGATATTTGATATAGACCCCAAGACAGTTTAGAGACAGCAGAGTTGTTTTATAGCACCTAAAAAAATATGATAACATCCCATACCACTTTAAGGTTTGATGTTATGCTTATAATGCCAACAAACATCTCACCAGGGTCCTAGCAACATAAGAACTGGTAACTCCAATTTTCTCTCCACATGTAAAATCTAGGTGATTTTCACCCAATCATCTAAAGCATTTTGAACTGTATGTAATTATCATAACACAATAACACTTTTAAACAAATGTGTTCTTTCATTTTATACATGAAATAATTACTAAACATACTCCAGTTCTTATCTCACAATAAGGCACAAAGCTATCTAGAATGAAATTTCAGTCATCAAAAGACATTTGATAGTTTGGTTTTTAATAGGAGCTCAATAACACGAACAATGGGGGTGAATGGGTGGACTAAAGTACCTGCCTTTCTCCTCTTATGCTCCAAAAGTACTCTTTTTCTTGGTGATAAAACATTGTCCATAATTAGACTTGCCTGCTGTGAGCTTGGAAATACAAATGTCAGCTTTAAAAATAATTGACGATACATATACATATTAAATTTGGTATACAAGAAATTGCTGTTCAATTTTACATTTTAAAAGGGTTTGTAAGACTGACTGAAAAGAATGAGAGATCTACATCGATCAACCCGTATGTAGTAGAGGAAATCTACAGCCTTCTGTAACCACTCCCTCATAAAAGGTTTTGCATCATATTGCTTAAAAACTAAGCCCCCATTTTGTTTATTCCATTCCTTTATAATATCCTCCAGATGTTACTGTAGGAGCTACACCATGTATGTTTAGCTCACTTCAAGAAATTTAATGTTTAATAAAATTTTTGTTTAAAACTCAACAAAACTAAAATTAACATAGCAACATGCCTAAACAAAAAAAAAAAAATGGACAAATGTGTATGTGCTGTGGAGTGACTGACACCTCTACCCCCATAGTTTCACCTCCACTGTTTATTGGTGCCTTTCCTTCTGATGGACAGATTCTTCCTTCACAGGTTTCTTCAGATTAATCTTGTTTAGCATCACTGACATGATTACTAGGAGCTGGAAAGTTGAACTTGAAGACCATTCACACAGTAAAAAGGCTTAAAATCTTATTGTTTTGTAAAGAAGAAAAATACACTTTTGTTCATACTAAATCTTGTTCTGAACACAAAATCTCAATTTAGTCCCAATTTATTTTTAACATTTTACTAATTCCTGGACAATTAAGATTCAAGTCACCTAAAATTTGCATAGCTTTTCTTTTCAAGTTAAATATGGAATTATAAGAAAGTTAACTGTTTAAAAAGTTTTACTGCTATTCATTTAATGTTCCTATAAAAAAATTACCTTTGAGAAAAAAACAGAATAGTATTCAGTAAAAATCTTTAAAGTTCTTAAATGGAAAAAACTTGAAGTAGGCACTTTTTCATGTGCAGCAAGCAATATGTAGACTAAATTACTAACTACAATACCCATACAGTAAGACAGTGCAAACAATTCATGAGGTAAAAAAACAGCAAAAGCACAATATGAAATTATTAAAAGAATATAAAAGTAATAGAAAGAATGGCAAACAAAAACTTAATCACATGCAACATTTAAAGAAAATATTAAGAAAGTGAGAGATACAAGTACAGCATTATAAGCAAAAGACCGGGAAACATTTCAAAGAAAAATATAGTAGCATTCTTACTGTTTTGTAAGAAAATATTAAAACTCCCACAATCATAGTAAACTGTATGATTTTGTAAAGTTCCTTATAACACACTATTTCTTACATCTAGAATATTGCAATAACCTGTTTTGTTTATCGTACTCAAGTTCAAATTCACTCCTCCACAATAACCAACAGTTAAACACACTCACAAGAAACAACAGAAATAGTAGAAATATACAATTCTGGTCAAAACAATGCTAAACAGAAGTAAAACTAACTTAAACCTAATGATAAGAGCTTATGTATGTGCTAAGATTTTAATGTTCATTATGCCTTGAATAAGATGATTTGTTTAGGTCACTTCAAGATTAAAATATGTCATGTAAGACAATGTTACTATAACTGTACATTTATGTGTGTCAAGTTATTGTTATAACATTGTTGTAAATATCTGCTGAGGTTTTACACACAATTTGTTTGTGTAGAGGTAAATGAAAATAAATAGATAACCATAATACAGTTGATTTTAAACTTTAACTACATACATGTTTGTTTGGAAATTTATTTTTAAAGTAATGTAGTCTGAACTATGTAATCACGTGCAAAGTACTGTTTACAGTGGTGTACGTAGTCATTACAAGTTATGAAAAGGTATATACATGGTTGTTATGTATACAGTAAATTTAGAAACAACTACACATTATGTATACAGTCAAATTAAAACAATTCACTTTGCACTCATCCATATATATTTCAAAACTGTGGAATATTACATACTGTTTGCTGCAACTAGGTAAGCTACATACTAATCAAATCTACCCGAATGTACACTATAAACTCTGCATATCATAAAAATGATAACATCTTAGCTAACACACTGTTATCAAATTTAATTTTCTACATGACAAAGAAAATGAATAGAAAATATAGAACAACTATCTTGCTGTTCCTGATTCAAATTTAGAAAAAGGTAAATAACTAATATATGACTCTTAATATTAGTACTACATCACTTAAGACAGATGTGCCGGTACAAATTTATAATGATTCTTGGATGTTTTCCATTGTTCTTTAAATGTGAGATTATTTCTTTTAGACACAAATTTATTGTTGCTTAACGTGGGCAATATAGCTTACCTTTCATCACACTTTAATTTAAAAAAATACAACTAAACCATGCTCCAAGCATGTACAAGTTCCACATGCATTGCTGCTAGCTCTGCCTAGCGATCATATAAATCTGACCATATCCATTCCCTCTCTTTAGCTGATCACTCATCAAATCAGATTACAAGTATTGAGAGAAGTAGCTTCTACATCTTACAGCAATAAAGTTTCACATATACAAGGAAGTGTAAAGTACAATACAATTATTTCATGAAACTATGGATATGACTCTTTCAATGTTAACCCATTCTTAGGTATCCCTCTTTGTGTAACACTGAAGGGAGAGTTTGCATGATATATTTCAACTAATGATATGCTATGACTACTTAGTAACAACTTAGTGATTAGCTTTCATTATGCTCTAAATGCCACATGTAATGTGTAGAAATTCACACACCTATATTTGGTGCATTAATAAAAGAGTTATATGATGTTGAACAACCAAGTTACTGCTATTATGTACCCTTCTTTATTGTTGACATGATTTTACTGGTATTTACCAAAACCAAGTTTTGTGTGTCTGCAGCATTGTTGCCCTTGCAAAAGATGCTATTAGAAAGCTTTCATGTCCAAAGCACACCACTCTTTCATGCATGTTTTCCATAAACCATACAGTATATGAAGACAGTGCTTTCACAATCCATTTTACAACAGTGCAATAGCATATATAATCTTTAAGTATTGCTTCTGGTGGCTTGAATGTTATTTATCATTTTATACTAGTGATTGTATTTGTTTCATTCTACACCTTCTTAACCCTATTACTATGTGTCAGAGGGTGTTATCACATTTGTAGATTTACATTCAAAATTTTATTGAACCATTATTTTATGAATATATGTGAATACATGTGGTAGCATGTAATTCAAATGTAATAGTACACTATAATTAATTAATTTAAAAATAAATATTAAAACAAATTCCTAAATATCAAATTTTGTTTGTCATGTACTATACTACATGCTTCTTTATTTAAATTATATTTCTGATGTCCAAAGGCAAACTTTATACTTTTTCACAAATAGAAATTTAAATTAACAAATTTTGACAAGCTAGAATATAAAATAAAAAACCTCCTTTCTTATCTATTTTCTGAAATATTACTATATTTAGAAAATCAAAAAAGTTAATTCTGTTTATTTCTTTGGTTTTTTGGAAATGATTTTTTACACATTCTTACTTTGTTCTATGAAATGTTTATTACCAATTGAAAGCTCAGAATTTTTCCTACGTGGTATTTTAGGTTTTGAAAAGTGTCTTCATGAGTAGATCCATTTTTTTTTGTTGTAGATTCACAAGGAAAGGTAAGATGAATGATGTTTGAAAAATATTTTTAGACATAAATACATTTTAATTAATAAGAATTATTAATTACACTAGAAATCTGTGGTACTTAAATATAACCTATGATGTTCTTTATATCAATATGTGTACATAAAACAAGAAAAATATTTTACATACTTCAGTTGTAAAATGTGACAAGGCTTAGCAAACTGTGGAAAGTGAGTACACATTCATTGAAAAGGAGACATTATTGTTTTTCTGTATTTCTTTACTTAATGTTCTGTGCTCTATGATAAGTAATTGATATTTCAAGATTTATTTGTAGAGAGTAATAATAATAATATGTATAAATATAAATATACATAAAATGTACTGTATTATAACTGAAATGTGATTGTATTCTACAAAATCCTGGTCTTCAACAAAGTTATTTCATCAATATAATATATATCATTCTCAGCAGTTTTCAGTTAATTTCTGTGTGCTTGTGCATCATGATGATTTAAAGATTTATAAAAAGAATCCAGTTCATGATTAACATTGTAATTGTGTCTGTTGAGATTCACACAAAGAGTGGTTTTTACTGTTTTAGTTACTGATGAAGTCATGATCAGAAAATTATTTTTGGAAGCAGTTTGGTCATACATAAGTAGTTTAATATTTCACTGCATGTAGTAGGTATACAGCAGCCATTCCAGATGTATGATAATTTTTTTAGTGTTTTTCATAAACTTGTTTTGGTTCATAGTTTTAACACTTCACATATTTTAATCTTTTTGCTTATTTTATTTAGTATGTCACATTTTCTGTTGTTATATACTTTTATAAATGCAGTTAAAGTGTAAATGTAAATCAGATGCAAGTCTTATATGAATACTGATCTTTTATTTTTGGCAAACATTATACGCATCTATTGTGCTGCAACACTTGTAGTTGTATTTTTATTGTCATGTCACCCTGAGGTGAGGCTATTTTAAATCATTACAATAATTAGTACTTTCTTACTATGAAATGGACTGTAGTACAGTGCACTAGGTTCAGAGTTAGAATTAACAGTGTGGCATATGTATTAATGATATGGATTTCATCTCTACCTACACATCTTCTTGTTCAATTCTCCTTGAGCCTGTTGTAACCCTAAGAAGCCTATAAGACAGTAGTTGGATGGAGACTTAGGTTTAAGGTTTGAGTAATGATTACTTTGGTGATTGCACAATGATATTAGCTTGGATTTCTTATTGTTCATGTTTGAAACAATTCTGTGCAAAACATTTATGGATTTGTATTTTGCAGTGACTTATAAATGTGTGATAGGCATTACTGTACTTGAATACCACACATTAAGGTCAATCTGTGGCTTAGTTTAATAAACTGAGTGCTAGCTCAGCTAGTGTGCTTTCTAAAGAGAATAAACCATGGTTACTTGAAAATTTAATTTTAATGATTAGCCAAATGTCTCATCATCTGATTAGTGACGTGCATGAATGGATTAAGGAGATTCCCACTATCCCTATCTACTATCTAGCAAAACCACAGCCAAGGGAACTGGCTTGGAGAAATCAGCATAACCAGTCAAAAGTTCACAGTTCCTCCTGCACAATTTCTCAGTGCAAAGTGTATTCACAAGTAAACTTGTCTTTTTGTTGTTGTTGATGTTGTTTTAGTCTCATGAAGAAAGGGTGATGTTCAACACTTTTTGTTTAGACCAGATACAGTTTACTTAATAAAAATAATTAATTACAATGGAATTTTGTAGTATGGATAAAACAACTTGTGATTTTGTATTATTTCAAAATGGTTACATAAAAAAACATAATTTTTTACATACTCCTTTTGGAAGTTTGAAACTAAGGTGGTGAAAATACATATTCAGATAACACATGTCTACTGAATGGCTTAAAATCATAACATTCATTTCAATTTATGTGACTCAATGATGAAAACTGAATAAGAAAAATTTACTTACCACAAAATTTTTCATTAAACGTTTTCTTCAAAACACTAATTTCAAATCAGGTGGTTAAGACACTCAATTCATAACCCGTGGGTTGCGGGTTTGAATCCTCGTCACAACAAACATGCTGACCCTTTCAACTGTGGGGGTGTTAAATGTGATGGTCAATCCCATCATTCGCTGGTAAAAGAGAAGCCCAAGAGTTGGTGGTGGGTGGTGTTGACTAATTGCCTTCCCTCTAGTCTTACATTGCTAAATTAGGGAAGTCTAGCACAGATAACCCTCGTAAAGCTTTGCTCGAAATTCAAAACAAATGTGTTTGGTTTCAAATTGTAAATTATGATTCAAATTTTAGTACAATACATTAGTTAAATAAGTGAGGCGCCTGGCCACTGGTTTTTGTGTGTTACAACTTATTGTATCTCTAGGATTTTCTGCTGATAACCGACTTGAGTCTCTTAAGTATAATTTTGTCGAACATCAGCAAAAATACTGTTTGGTTAGCGATACCTGGATAGGGCATTGCTCGAATCGTTGTATAGACAAGAGTATATGTTGATATACATATATATATCTGAAGTTAATTTATTGACGGTTTTACCTTCGACATTTTTCCTTTATATCTTTCAACAACCACTACGCGTAATTTCCTACACAGTTTTATGAAACCTAATTTAGACTTAACATTCTTTAATCTAAGAATACTCTTAAACTGTTAGTCACCACCACCAAATTGTCTATATCCTTTGATGCACAAGCATACGTATGGAGGTATAAGAGAATTGTCAAAACTCAATCACTGTGTCCATAAAGTTTCAAGATGTAGTTGAATGTTGAACGATGCTGTAGGATTGAACATCGCACAGCACATTAATTATAAAGAACAAGTCTACTTGTTTACGATACTTTGCCAGCTTTCAGTTGTAACCTGTAACATTTAAAGTATTATGCGACACATATAAATCGAGTTTCAGAACACACTTATTTTTCATCGTACCGCCCTACTGACGAATTCTGGTATTGAATGAAAGGACTCTGGGGTTATAGAGTTGTAAGAGTCAAATGGCATCTTTACGCATCCATAGTTTACGTGATATTTATATTTACCACAACACTTTATTGAAGACATAAACCGGATTTATTGCCCTCTGTTACACAGTCAAACCATGGGACTATGACTACTTATAAACCAACAGAAATGGTATGATAAATAATGGACTTTCTTTCGATCTGTTCCGACTTTAACTAATGGAATGCTAAGGCGTGAAATGTACATAGAAAGACTTTAAATGGAATAAAGTCTTTTTTTCCTTCTTTTTTGGATAAAAAACTTGTTTGCAGCTCAAAGGAGTATAATTACAGAAATAAATATACAGGTCATTGCTCCTATTTATCAAGTGACTTGAAGTTAATCTTAAATCCCGTCTGTCATTCTGTTAAAACGTGAAAATGAAACATAAATTAGTATATACCATTTCATTTAGCTCCACCAAGTTTTCTCTATAAGCTTCACATAATTTTTCATACTGTTGTTTCTGCAAAGTTAACCTGATAATTAGAACAAAGTTGGCTCGTAAATTGCGGAATCAAAGCCGTTGCCGTGGCGTTATAAAACGACAGTCAGTATCAGTATTTGTTCGTAAATCAGAGTGTCAGTAATTGTGTTGTCTTCCGTGTCTAACACAAATAGCTCTCGAGTAACTTTGTGCGAAATTCAATAAACAATAGTATATGCTTACCATAAAATAACCTTTTTTATGGAATAATATTTCAAATACGTTTTAGTAATTAGAGATTCGGACTGATAATCTGAAGGACTTTGGTGTGCCGCATCTTTAGCTACGAGTACGTTATAAGAGTGATATTTTATCATGAAGTTTGGTTTAACAGTCGCTGATGACTGGTTGCTCCTTCCACTATGTCTGTCGGTATCAGTTCAACTTACGAATTAGTTTTTCTCGAATTTGTAGCATCTATTTTGTCTTTCTAAGTTCTTTATCTCTAGGTGTGAAAACATCTTAGTAAACCTTTCCGATAGGCTTAACATCGGCCTGTCCAATAAGAAGACTAAAGTTCTGACCAAGGGCCAATTAAAGTTTAGTCCTTTAATTAATTCATTCATTTATATATCCTATACTCTGTTATCGTAAAATAATTTTACGATAAAATAATTATTCATTATTGAAGAACAAAAAGCGCGCTAACAGTGACTGAC
The DNA here is from genome assembly GCF_004210375.1 of Tachypleus tridentatus. Lineage (NCBI taxonomy): Eukaryota > Metazoa > Arthropoda > Merostomata > Xiphosura > Limulidae > Tachypleus > Tachypleus tridentatus. Next base: position 86,081,383 of record NC_134826.1, on the reverse strand, counting down.
AGACTCCAGAAACTGTTAAAACGATGTATCAAAATCCAGTGACGTAAATCACGCACATATACATATATATAATTCAACTGCATTTTTTTTAGAAATAAGAAATATTTCACTTTAAGATATGTATATTGAATTAAACTATGTAACACAACTTTTGTTCCTGGATAGTATCTGTTATTTCTTAATTGCTTATGTTGTAAAAGTACAGAAAATGGCCATTATGCCCTTCATACTTTGCTTTTGTGACTTGGATAATGAAATTTAGAAATTAACCGATTTTCTTTGTAAAAATGGGCAAATTTGCACATTTTAATTAAATAAGGTCTGAATAAAACAACATATAAATCAATATTTACATTTACTTATACTTAAGTTATACAAAAATGTTTAGAAGTGAGTAGTTTTTCCAGATATGCGATTGTAATGTAAATCACTTTCACGTGTCAGACCCAAATGTAGTCTACTGTCATGTTGTCGTTATTTGCTCTTTGATAGCTGCGCTCAAAGTCCCGTATGTCTTGATGGAAGCGGTCGCATTGCTCCTCTGAGTGTGCTCCCATGTTCTCCTTGAATTTATCAAGATGAGCGTCAAGGATATGGTCTTTTAAGTACGTCCTGCAGCCAATTTTGCTTTAGTTCTTCACCACAGCCTTAACGAATTCCACATAATTTTCGGCCTTTTGGTTGCCCAAGAAGACCCGAACCACTGCGACAAAGCTCCTTCAAGTTTTTTTGTTTTTTTTTCCAACTGAACTTCTTGTGGAATTCTGTGCACTACAGGGTCTTTTTTATTTGTGATCCAACGAGAACACTAGATTTGACCTTTGCCTCAGTCAGCTTAGGGAAGAAGTCTCGAAGGTACTTGAAGGCTGAAGACTCCTTATCAAGAGCTGTGACAAATTGTTTCATTAGACCCAATTTTATGTGCAATGGTGGGAGTAACACCTTCGGGAGGTCCACTAGTGGTTCATACTTGACATTGTGCCTCCCCACAGAGAACTTGATCCGTTGGGACCAGTGCTTCCTGTTGTAGTGCGCTGTGGTGTCCCTGCTGTTCCAAAGGCAAAGATAACAGAAAAAACTGGGTACAGCGTCCTTGGAGACCCATTAGGAATGGCACCATTTTGAAGGAAGAAGCTTCCTTTGACTTGTGACTTGCACACTTTCATTCTTGAAAATCCTTGTAGGTTCTACAACATTCTAGAAAGTTCTTGAAACTTCTTGTAAGTTCGAGAAAATTCTCTATCAGCTACTCAGTACTGAATCTACCTGGAATGTTGTCGAAAATGGGTAAATTTGAAAATTTCATTACCCAGGTCACAAAAGCAAAGTTTGAAGAGAAAAATAGGTCTTTTCCATTTAATTTAGGCATAAGCAATTGGGAAATAGCGCTTTCTGCCCAGAAACAAGAAAAAGTATGAACAAATTTCCATTGTGTAATTTCTCACCTCATATATTCATATAATGTTCACAATCGGAGTTTCAAAAAGTGCAATATATTCCGTGTTTGTAAAAAATTAATAATTATAGTGACAATTATTACCCTTTATTCAAAAATGATTATATCTGTCTCATAACTTTGTCGCTAGAGAAGAGCGTCTGTAAATAGTTCGTGGATGTATGACAAATAGAATATTACTTACCCGTGTTTCTGGTTTTCTGTGCGCGGTAAGTGATAGCGCTCGGGTAAGCAAACGTCGTCTTTGCCCGGATATGATTCGTCAAATGAATTGACTCATTCAGGAAAGGAGGTTTGACTAGATTACAGACGCGTCCCCCATTATTTTTTATTTAATTCAAGTTAATGAGAAAAGCACATTTTACAGAAAACAAAGAAAAGAAATATAAGGCATAAAACAATTTGTTTCTTTGTCTTCTGTGCTCTACTAACTATAGTATTGAATCCCGATATTTATTGTTATAATTTTTAAAACTTACCTTTAAGCCGTTGCGGAGTTGAATATGTATCGCTCCTGAATAACAAATGTATCATCTGATTATGGGGTCAACTGTGGTGCTTTTGTTGAATGCTTAATATTCATGTTGATTTATTAGAAAGGCTTATTGTTTTGACAGCTTCGATGATATAACAGCAAAACAGTTTAATTCAGAAGTTTAGAACATTGAGTTGAAGGGGAAAGTATTAGCTTGTAAATTAGTTTCCAACAAAGCCTTACGTTATGTTTTTATACTAAATTAGACTATCCGTTGAGACAGTGGTAAGTCTTCATATTTCCAATCCTAAAATCAGGCGTTCGATTCTCCTCGGTGGCCTCAGCAGATAGCTCAATATGGCTTCGCTATAAGGAAAACTTATATTAAATTAGACTCGAAGTCGGTCTAATATCACTTGCGTTATAGAATTACTTTTTTTACTTCCTGACCTACAATACAACAAAAAGGCTTAAGAGTGCTATTTAAGTCTTTTTTAGAATGCACACGTACTTTTGTTCACGATAACATTTCATTTTTCTGTGTAGGTTTTACTAAAACTGTATTGATTGAAAAATAACTTCGATATGGATGAACAGAGTGAAGAGTTAGCATATTTTAGATTTACAGAAAAATTCATATAAATTAAATTGTATAACTTTCATTAATCATCATTCAACAATGTTTTCCTATCATTTTTGACTGGGTTCTATACAAGTGTAATATGTGATATTTGATATGTAACACAGCTTATCAATTGAAAAGGCTGAAAAGTTTGCTTGGTATATTTCCTTTAAATCAAATTGAACTGGGTTTCAGAACCAGAAGTGTGTTAAGTAGTAAGGGCTCCACTTCAGCAACAAAAGGATGCTGCTGTAGTGATGGGAGGGAGAAAGAGTAATGTCAATAAAGATGATGCAGTCATAGTTCCATGTTTACTACCAGTGGGAGCAGCGTGCACATATATGTCGTCTTTGAAGATTAGAAGGTCATAGTTCTATTTTGTACTTCCAAAGGGCACTTTCCTGGACCGCCATGATAGGCTGCTATAATGAATGAATACATAATAGTATCATAAACTAGTAAACATGTTTATAGCCAGCTATGACTCATACAATGCATGTATTATCATGTTTATAGTTAATTACTAATTAATTAATAACTTCTCCTAAAAGGATGCTTAACACTAATTAATTAAATAATTTATAATGAATTATTAAATTAATTGTACTTAAATTATATAATTAATTTGTCATAAAAGGATGCTTACCATTAAATTTATAATATTTGTTACTGTATAAATCGTCCTAAAAAGACAATATATTAATTAAAACTTACTTTGTCAGGTGATTAAAATTTTTGAATACTAAATTATTACATCTCCTGCCCTGAAAGGCCTATTTCATACTCAATCTGATACATACAATACATAACCATAGATTTAAATTGCCCTAGAATGAGGGATATAAGGAATTAACAAAAACTTATACTTTTATTAATTTAACTTTGTACGAGAATTTACATCGTCAATAAAACATTATCATGCAATAACTTTTACTAATTTGACTTTGTTTAGTAAAATAATTTACACATATTATTCTATTTTATGTTTTACAAAAGTGGACTCTCACATATCTACATATTCAATTACTATTATTTTAACCACTGTGTTCAGGATTACTCAAGCCTCTAATGTCTGGATTGAATTTTTCTGGAAGCCATTATTTGTAATAAAAGTAACAGGTGAATGAGTGACTTACTACTTATTTTTCCATTTTCTGTATAACCATTGACACCTCTAAACCCACAAAAATCTTTTGAAAGTATGGAATGCATTTATAACCTACTCATAACTTATTTTAGACAATATTCTGTAGGATACTTGATGTTTCACAAATCACACATATCCAATTATCGCCCAACAGCTAAATATAATAAATGAATGACTTACTGACTACTATTATCTAATACGCCAAAACTTTGAGGCTGTCTAATGCTGAGGCAGTAATGGGATATTGCATGCATACAATCTGCACACGGACTTTTAAGAATTACAAAGGTCAGACACAAGGCTAATAAAATGATATCAGTTTAAAATTACTTCACACGTTAGAAAAAAAGGATTGTAACAGTACTTTGGAATAACAATATCACCAGCCCATAAAAACCAAATTACTAAGCACGACCCTTTCAAGATGATAGGGCAGGTTTGACTTAACCATGTAATTTGTGCTCATTACAATGTACTGTAAACTAAAACATTAGATATGAGGTCAGTGATACACTTGAAGGGAAAACCATATGGCTATTTTGTTATACTACATAGTTAGACCATAAACCAAGTGATTAAAGTTTTGAAATTAATTCAGTGTTTGTGACAAAACATCAGTTACTATGGTGATTTCACGATAATAAACTCCAATTATTATTCACTTTACACAGGCAATAAAAGTTTTCATTATTTTAAAAATTATACAAAACATTTTAAAAGTAGATCACATTATTTACAGTTTAAAATTGACCTTCATTATATGAATCAAGATTTGTAAAGTATCACACACACATATTCAAAAATTAGGGAATATTTAAATGTTCACATATATGGTGATGTAAATAAAACAAACCTAATAAATGTAAATAGAAGGAAACCTATTGATTACAAATAATGTATGTTAACATAAAAATATAGATGTTGATGACTTGTATACGATAATATAGTCAGTCGTTAGAATGATAGTAATTGAATATATAGTATTTATTGTACACATCGATCAAATCCTTTCAGGAATGGAAATGCTATAATTTAGTATTGAATTTTTTAACAGCTCGAATGAGTAAATTTTAACTAAAATATTATCCTTTCAGGACAATTTAAATGGTAAGGAAATGTAATTAATTTAATGATAAGCATCCTTTTATGGATTAAAATCCTTTTAATTCAAAGAATTAATCATAAGTTATTTAATTAATTAGAACTAACCATCTTGTATAGAACAATATATTTAATTATTAGTGCTTAATTATAGACATCATGACATATGTATTGTATGATGCATGGCTTTCTAGAGACACATTTTTTTCTTTGTGGTATGATTATGTAACCTTCATTATGGCAGCCTGTCATGGCAACTTAGTAAAACACACTGTGATGACAAAATTTGATACTATGACAACATGGTCACCTGACATGGCGGCATAGCAACTCACCCCTAACAACACGCTCCCTGTCCTAAACTTGGTACTATCATCTACAATGATGACGGACAAATATGGCACCCTGTAACGATAAAACCCTTAAAGATGGATTCCTGTAAATGATGAGGGGGACCTTCCAGAAAGCGTTTTGTAATTTCAGTTTACCCCCTTCGGGATCTGAATATCCACTCACCTGTTTGTCGTGTGTGAGACTATCAAGGGGAGGGAGGCTGGCCATTTTCGATGACATCCGACCTAAACACACCACTGTGACATTGAATTCCTGTAGATTGGTGACCCAGGGGCTGCGCCCTAGGGTTACTCGACTGGTCATCTTGGGCTAGGATCAACCGAGTACTAGTGTTGTCAATTCAACATCTGCTCCGGTCTTTTAGAACTATTACTAGACCTATATATGTATTTCTCATAACTGACTTAAAAATGATGGTTCTTGATGACGAATCTCGACCTGCAGAGCTCCAGGTTTGCTGCCCAATAGGAGAAACTAAGTGACATGATACAGTTTACATTTGTCTTTTCTCTAAAATTATCGAACGAACCCTTCGATCACTGTTTCTTTTAATTCAAATTTAATATCCGTAGAGAGTTACCGTAAATCGATTAAGAACAGACATAGCTAATGATAACTTTCATACAGGTACCTTTACTAATCTGTTTCCATTAAATCAATCTTAAACAATAATTAGTTTTAGATATCCTGTGTAGTGGCGTTCATAGAGTTTGCGAACGTGTTTTTTAATTGCAAAAAATCATTTTGTCGAACCAAAAAACAAATGGTGGTATATCATTGCGTTTATTCATGATTGACTACAATATAAAATATTTTTTTTGTTTTGGAATTTCGCACAAAGCTACTTGAGGGCTATCTGTGCTAGCCGTCCCTAATTTAGCAGTGTAAGACTAGAGGGAAGGCAGCTAGTCATCACCACCCACACCCAACTATTGGGCTACTCTTTTACCAACGAATAGTGGGATTGACCGTCACATTATACACCCCCACGGCTGGGAGAGCGAGCATGTTTAGCGCGACGCGGAAAATATTTGTTTGTTTTGAATTTCGCGCACAACTACACGAGGGCTATCTGCGTTAGCCGGCCCTAATTTTGCAAGACAAGAGATAAAACAACTAATCATCACCACGCATCGCCGAACAGTAAGATTGACCGTTACATATAACTCCCCCATGGTTGAAATGACGAGCATGTTTCGTGAGACGCGAATTCGAACTCACGACCCTCGAATTACGAGTTGAGTGCCTTAATCATCTGGCTATGCCGAGCCACTGTAGAAATTTGCGCACGGCTCTTTAAATTCTGTAATAGTAGAGTTAAAAATAGATGTATTTGCCAAGATTTTTCTAGATTACAATTTTTATACAAAGTATTTGTAAAGTGTTTTGATTGCAGTGTCCTTACTTTGAAACATAACTTATTTCAGTTATAATTGATCAAATTAAAACGCGCATGATCATAAAATCATCTTATTTATTCGTGTGATAAGCGATTTCTTTTGAAATATAATTATTAACATGCAAGTTTTGGGAAACGTATCTTATTACTTTTTATAGACAACGTATCTCGTTACGTTTGTTGTGAGGAGGGTTGGTTAAAATATAGGATGGTTGTTTGATGACAGAGATAAATTGTTCGTGTTACTTTCTCAGCTTTGATGCAAAGGTTATTTGACGGTAAAACATTAAATATAGGACAAAGAAATCTAAAATGTTTCGAGTGTTTAATAAACAAAAACTGTAAAATTGTTTGGTAAGAGTATTGAAACTAAAACAATAGGATCTAGTTATTTATTTTTTTAGTTATTTTGAATTTCGCGCAAAGCTATTCGAGGGCTATCTGCGCTAGCCGACTCTAATTTAGAAGTGTAAGACTAGAGGGAAGGCAGCTAGTCATCATCCCCACCGCCAACTCTTGGGTTACTCTTTTACCAACGAATATTGGGATCCACCGTCACATTATAAAGCCCCCATGGCCAAAAGGGCGAGCATGTTTGGTGCGACCGGGATTCGAATCCGCAACCCTCGGATTACGAGTCGAACGCCTTAACACACTTCGCCATGTCGGGCCCAATGGGATCTAGAAGAAACAGTTAAAACTTGCTTATTCGGAGAACATTATAAATTCAGTCCATTAATTAGTAGCACGAAAGAACAACAATCGACGAAAGTGTTGATATAGAGTTAGAAAAATCACCATTACTGACATACCAATGAAACTGTTCTTAAGATGTTTCTAAGCAAATATGACTTCTAAATTATGACAAGCTTCAGTATCAACTATTGAATGGCAATATTCTAAAGTTCATTCTAAAGTACACCGTTCATTTGTACCTTTATTTGATTTTCTTATCATGACTTATAGATACTTTGTGAAAATAATATTTGTAAAGTTTGTACTGTAATATTTTTCATCAATGGATAATTAACACATTTGAGCCGCCCCCCAGTTGCTCAGCGGTATGTCTGCGGATTTACAACGCTGCAAACTGGGTTTCGATACTCGTGGGGGGTAGAGTACAGATAACCTATTGTGTAGCTTTGTGCTTAATTCAAAACAACAACAACTCTAACAACAACTTTTGAGTCATTCGTTTGACGAGTGTCTCTAACGTTAGGTTATTTCGTTATTCATATTAATTGCCAATCACGAATGTTTTAGTTCCACATGGCAAAAACAAATGCTTGTACACTGGTGTCCTAGAAATGATGTTAACAGTGAGTCCAATATTAACACATCTGTTTTACAAAGGTTTAACACCAAATACATACACTCGTAAATGTTTATAATGAACACAGAGCAATGTAATCTGTTGTATCAATACTTAACATGACGGTGGGTGGTGATGACTAGCTGTCTTCCCTTTAGACTTACACTGCTAAATTAGGGACGGCTAGTGCAAATAGCCCTCGAGTAGTTTTGCGCAAAATTTAAAAAAAAATTGTAAATTTAGTTTTTTCACGAACGAATTAGCTTTCATCATGCAGTATATAATGATTAATCTGAGCAAAAACATAAACTTCTAAATAGTAGTTCAGTGAATATGATTGTATTTCGTAACTGTTAACCTCACTCCTTGTGTTACTTATTGCAGTCTGTTTACAAAAGTCTTTTGGAGTCGGAGTTAGTTTCCGATATTGTTTGGTTTAGAGGAACCACAAAAATGTTATTTCCCATATCATTTCAACAAAAAAATCCATTCTCTCGTCCCAGATGTTGTTACCCTGACAATAAGACAACACTTGTGGAATAAAAGTTTCTGGAGTGACACAAATTGAAACGAGAGGAAGAAACGTAAAGATTAGAAAAATAACTGTCATTGTTGACCCTTATCATAATTTTTGTTGGAAGCTATATCTTTTATTCAATTTTTATGTACTGCTAGTCAGACTTAGATAATATTTCTCACAATGTCTTTTTATTACATTACGTGTTGGTAGATAACAAGTCAGTAAAACCGCTTGCTCCTGATTCGTCCGCCAAGGCATTAAACAGACACTGTATCGAGGACAAGTGGTGGTCTGAAACATCTACGGGTACCTGCGTGACAATGGAAAGCCATGTTATACAATTAGAGGGATTATCCTTGATCTTGAATTGTAATATTAAAGGAGGAAAAATTAAGACTTTCTTCAGTTTCGGGGTTAGAAATTAAAAAAAAAGTCGAGTGTGAATACTAGATAATAAGAATATACCAGATTTGTCATTTTGTTATTACAACTACAAATATTTCAAAGAACTGCTCTGATACATAACTTGAAGCGAAAATTGTTAAGTAAGCTGAAGGTTTTTATCAAATCGGACATAGGGTAAGGGTTAATCATTATATGTTGAATAATGTTCATCTAAAGGCATAGATCTGTAAAGAAAAAGTTTCTTATTTTAAAGAGAAATAAGTTTTTATTCGAATTTAGAAAAAAATAAATATAATTTACTTTTGATTTCAACTGAAAAGTAACACTACTTTCTACAGAACGTCATAACAAAAACTATCCTCATGAACGTTCACTAGATATGAAGAAAAGCAAGTAAAGAGGAACATCAAAAAGCAAACAGTATTAAAGATCTCCGCTAAGTATTCTCATCCTGAAATTAAATTGGAAAATAATGAATAATAATATGTAAAACACACCAATGAAATATATACATAGAAAGAGCTCTTCTACATTTTTTTATTATTTACACAAACAGCAAGTTTATATTTGTTTCAATTTCAAGAATAAAGAGACATGTAACCCTAAAAAAGATAAATTTCAATTTCAAACAAATCTGTCTCGAAATAAAATAGGCATAGTTTCAAACTTAGTATGTAAACCCCAAAATAATCTGAAGGCTGATAACATTAAAAGCCTGTTTTAAAGCAGATGGCGGGCAAAGCACAGACAGATTATTTAAAAGTTTTGTCTTTATAAAAAACACAAGACTAATCATGTGACCTGCTAGTTTACCGTTGGAAGCGTATAAATGCACAGACGTACTGATACCGAAAAGTGTGTTAGTGGATATCCGTCCATCAGGTACATCGTATAGAAAACATACATTGCAACGAACGAATTAAAAATAAATTATACGTGTGATTTTTGTCATTTATTTAATGTTATAGCTATACTGCGTTTACAATTATAAAGTTTGTCTGTAATCGTGTGGCGACTAAGACACAACATTCAGTTTCCTGAATTCTGTTTTTAAAACAAACTTTCGCGACTTTCTGGTGTATTCAAGGCCAATAGAATCAAAATACCTGAGCCTTTTTGGAATTGATTAAAAAAATGTATCTCAGGACAGTTGATATGGGTATTAACACTTTTACCAATAAAGCAGAGAACAACGTTTCGACCTTTTTAGGTTTTGTTAACCTGAAGATGACCTCAGTGAAAGTGTTAATACTAATTAATACCAGCCGTCCTGAGATACATTTTTACTTCAAGTGTGTTTCTCGTTATAACGAACTGATTACAGTTTCTCCTTAACTCTTAACATCAAAACCGTACATTTTAAGCTGTACACTTCTGACCAATAAGAGAAACATGAGCACATAATAACAGGAATAGCAAGTACTGGTTGATTAGTGTCTCGGTATTCTTTCTTTCTTTCTTTAATCTGTGTGTTTACATAAACTCAAATTATAGACCACAGAAAATTGACTAAGAAGGACTTGAGGTATAATGTGTGTGCGAGTGTGTAAAGGTGGTATAACGTTGATTTTTTTTCCGGATATTGTCTTTAATATAGTCAGATTATTATAACACAAATACCTTTTCCCCCGCTAACAGTCACAATTATGGAATCATCATCTTGTAATGTTTCCAAAATATTAAATCCATCATACAAGATCGAATGAGCAATTTTGTATTGTCCCCTATAAAATTTTAACAGAAAGCATTGCTTGGTATAAAAGATAATCTACAGTAAAAATTTACAGAAAATAATAAAAAGTGTAAGTGAGGGTTTTAGGTGTGATGATAATTTAATTATATTCTTGTTGACTATAAACGTCAATCATAAAACACGAGTGAATTAATTTACGGATAAAGCTGGCGAAACGGAAATATAATTAATGTACTTGCTGCCAGATATAAATGCTAAAACTATTACATTTATAATTGTTTGTTTGTTTTTTAAATTCTTTCAAAGCAGTACGAGGGCTATCTGCGCAAGCCGTCCCTAATTTTCCAGTGTATAACTAGAGGAAAGGCAGCTAGTCATCACTAGCTACCGACAACTCTTGGGATACTCTTTTACAAACGAATAGACTGTCACCTTATAACGCCCTCACGTCGGAAAGGATGAGCATGTTTGGTTTGATGGGGGTTCGAGACCTTCAGATTACGAGTTGAGTGCCTTAACCATTTGGCCATGCTGGGCCACACTAAAATAGAATTTGTACATCATGGAATGTGAAGCATTAACTTCGGTGGCATGCAGTCTTCTTAACCTCTGAAAATAAAATTACTCCATTTCCTATTTTGCCCGAATCGAGGAAACAATTTGCCCAAATGACTCCCCTGCCCCTACATACATGTAAATAAAGTTAGTGAAATTTGCTATATCAAATAGTTATTGTCAATTTCATACAATAAGTTTCATGACAAGGATTTAGTGGACCTCAACACACCATTCTTTTATTACATCATTTGTTTAAAGATTACGAGTCGAACGCCTTAATCCACCTGGCCATGCCGGGCCTAGAATAGAATATTGTCACAAATATAAAATCGGTGCATTTTAACAAACTGGAAAATGGTTATGTTAAGATGAAATTCAAGTACCTAAAATTCAAAGCCATTTGATTCTCTTTAGTTTAGCATTATGGAAATATATTAGATTTGCTGGTACCATATCAACAGCTGAGAAAAACTTCGCAAATGTAAGAATGTGTTTAAGTTGAATAAAACATATGCCAGATAGGTAGGGCCAAAGGAGGGACGTGTGGTTACACATATGCTAACTATATGCAAAGGTCAACGTTTACTTGATGACGAGAAACATCACCCATACTGGATTATACTTTCCCTGAGACTCAGCACATGAAACAAAACAACTCAACATATTAAGAAACCACATAAGCATAGTCACAAATTTATGCTCACCCGATAAAACTGACGTTGAAATCAAATCAAATAAAACAGCATTTCATTAACATCGATAAATTGCCTCAAAAACCCGTGTAAAAACTTATACGCACACACCTAGATCAACAACAAATAAACAATATTGAGCCCCAAGATGCAACAAACTACAAAACCTTAGACTGCTGCGTACCATATGCTCCCGACGCCGGCGAAAAAGTAACCAACATTTGGAAAAAACGTATAATAAAACACAACATTTCAGTAAACATCAAATTTATTCAAAAAACTAGGTACAAAATTAAAGTCCGTATTATGTAAAACCTGCAATGACAAACACAAAACCAACTTAATTTATAAAATACAATGCAACAACTACCATGACTTCTATACTGGAGAAACAAGAAAAAAAAAGAAAGAAAAGGAAACTAGATTCAAAGAACATAGGAAAACACCTTCACATGTTTTTGAACAATGAAAATCAAATAAACACATCATAACCACAGAAAACTTCCAGATACTAAGTAAGGAAACAAAAATAAACAAACGCAAAATCAAAGAAGTCCTATTTATACAGCAACTAAAACCAAAATTAAACCAATATACGGGAACACCTTTATACCAACACTAATTGATAACCTAACGTCCAACTGCAACGCCTCCTACAATCCTGTACCCGTTTATACTCTCGTCCCTGAGACTGCGTCCAGCAACAATCAGTTGCAAACTGTCTTTGTTGACCTGAAGATGTCCTAGGAAGGTCGAAACGTTGTTCTCTGCTTATCAAATAGTGTTAATACCTATACCAGCCGTTCTAAGATACAAAGATCAAATTACATAAAGTGTAATGAAAATCTATGAAACGAATTGTTGCTTTGTCTTTAGTGAAGTAAATTCAACATTTTTAATGTTTTAGCTTATGAAGGGGTGGTTAAACTGTGTAAAATACAATAAAATAGTTATGTATATTGTTCAAAGAATATTTGTTTTACGTCATTTAACTAGAGATATTGTGTAGGTTTTGTGTCACAATATATATATATTATTATTATGGCTAATACACCATACTATACTTACCATGAGCTAGTTAATAGTATTTTCTATCCACTATTAGGTCTATCATGTATCGCTTTTAAACTATAATAGTTATTCACGTACATTCCTTTCGGTTTTCGTCGTTCTTTCATGATATTTATTAGTTGTCCATTGTTTTGCCATATATTGCTTGTGTTTTAGTTTAGTCTGCAGATTTAGTAAGACAGAAGTTATTTGAAAATATTCATACATAACCGATGCTCTTTCTATATTCTATTTCTTACAGAGTCCGGATATTTGTATTTTCTTTCCAATGAGCTTTTTTAAATTGATGTTGTTTATATTCTAATGGAGGTTCGTGATCCAAGATACACCAAATAGGTAAATGATTACTGTCTAAACCAAAGCCTGTATTAAAATGTAAGTGTTTAGTACCCGTCCACAATCCTGTATATTTATGATTGTTCTCTCCCGGCCCAACTCAATCTGTAGTCATTTCGTTTTCCTGGTGTTAATTTGATTTCCTAATTTTTGGTACTACAGGGTGTTTGGAAAGTCATTGTGCAGTTTTGTAATCATATTTTATTCAGTCTATTTCAAGCCAGCAACTGATAGCGGTGTTTAGAAACAAAATAAGAAGGATCCAGGCCTGTATTGATGCCAACGGAGGTCACTTTCAACACTGTTTATAATTGTCATTCACATTTACCTCCTGTATTCTATATTGAAACATGTCTGTTAATAAATATATAAGTGCACAGTGACTTTCCGAACACCATGTATTTTTCTTTTCTTTATCCAGTCTCGTCCATAGATAGGTGGATAAAACCAGCTAATGGTTTTCAAGTAAAGTCCACTTATAACTCATTTAATGATGAAACTGTTTAAAATCAATTTGCTACTTGGATTTGAAATTTCTAGGATTAAAATCTTAATATCGTATGAGTATGTTATCAAACAAATCAAAGGTGTTTGATTGTTTGATTTAGAACAAAGACCACATTGGGTCATTTTAATTTGTCTACTGTAGCAAAATGAACCCGGATTTTAGATATACTTGTTGTCTCACCAAGGAAGGACTATAAATTCCTCAGAAGATGAACACAACTTAATAAGTTTTTGTTTGTTTGTTTGTTTTGAATTTCGTGCACAACTACACGTGAGTTATCTGTGCTAGCCGTCCCTAATTTAGCAGTGGAAGGCAGCTTGTCATCACTATACACTGCTAAGCCTTAGGCGACTATTTTACCAACAAATAATAGTGGGAGTGATAGTCACATTATTACGCCTCCACGGCTGAAAGGGCGAGCATGTTTGCGAAGGAGATTCGAACCTGCGATCCTCAAGTTGTGAGTCGAATGCCGTAACCACGTAACCATACTAAGCTGGTTTCAAACAAAGTATCCGCTTTTATAAGTACTGCTGTTTTGTAGTAATTATAAAATTAATCATCAGTCTTGAAAACAAACATCAGTGAAGTGTCATAAGAAGAAGCAGAAGGTAGAATAATAAGAAATACAAAGTGTTTACTAGAATATTTACAGATATTCCATAGTTTGTGACTCAGTCGGTACATACATACTGTTATAAAAGGAAACACTATATTGTATTGACGACCTGTTAAATAGATATTCAAAACAACATTTATGTAAACAACCAGAGCGATCACCACAAAGGCAATGCTGTCACACACCCGATGATCCACAAATAATAAAAGTAAAGTACAGAGTAGATATGGGCAAAGAAAACAAAGTTTATCACATTAACAATTTTGTTAAAAGTCAAGTACAGACAAAAAGCGACACAAAATTCGTGCTAGTTAATTCGTTACCTGTTGTTTTCCTTGAATATTACGCCAAGTGGCACAGCGGTATGTCTGCGGTCTTATAACACAAGAAACCGGGGCAGAGCACATATAACTCAAACTCTCTATATCTTAACCTGAAGATGACCTAAGAAGATCGAAACGTTTTTCTCTCCTTATCAAAAAAAGTGTTTATATCCATACTAGCTATTCTGAGATACATTTTTATTTCAAGTGGGTTTCTCGTCATCAAGAGATAGCCCACTGTATAGCATTGTGCTTAACTACAAACAAACAAATACTCGAATATTCCACAATATCTCTATTTTACGGTCACTTTCATACAGTAATCGTATTAGAGCGGTTATACCCTTTTCTTCATGCTTTTAATTTAGTGAGCTACAGTTTTATAAAATAGGCTATTTATAAAATCATATTCATGTATTATGTTACTGTTCGTCGAATATAGAGAACAACCTACAGTCATGTGAAAAAATTAGGACACCCTATGAAAGCCTGTGTATACATGTAACAATTTTGGATAAATGGATATGTAATCTCAATTGTAACAATACTGAAAGATTAAAGTAATATAACTAAACAATTAAAATATACAGCAGGCTTTGGCTACTGTTGAGGTGAAAGTGCATGCCTCTACAATCAGAAAGAGACTGCACAAGTGTAACTTGCATGGGAGGTGTGCAAGATGGAAACCTTTGCTCTTTAAAAGAAACATCTAGGCCACACTAAAGTTTGCTAGAGAGAATGTAGGCAAAGACCAGGACTTCTGGAATAATGTTCTTTGGACAGATGAGTCCAAAATTGAATTATTTGGACACCAGAACAGAGGACATGTTTGGCGTAAACCAAATACAGCATTCTAGGAAAAGAACCTCATACCAACTGTGAAGCAAGGAGGTGGAAGTGTCATAGCTTGGACCTGCTTTGCTGCAACAGGACCTGGACAGCTCACGATCATAGAATCCACCATGAATTCTACTGTGTATCAGAGGGTGCTTGAGGATCATGTGAGAACATCTGTACGAAAATTAAAGCTGAAGCGGAACTGGACCCTGCAACACGACAATGACCCAAAACATACCGGTAAATCCACCGAAGACTGGCTGAAAACTAAGAAAGGGAGAGTCCTGGAATGGTCGAGTCAAAGCCAACATCTTAATCCCATTGAGATGCTGTGGGGTGACTTGAAACGGGCTGTACATGCAAGAAACCCCTCAAACATCTCACAGCTGAAAGAATTCTGCATTAAGGGATGGGGCAAACTTTCTTCATACCGATGTCAGAGACTGGAAGATTGCTACAAGAAGCGTCTCGCTGCAGTTATTTCAGCCAAAGTTAGGACACCCTACCCCCTAACTTTTTCCTCAGTTCGAATATGCATTTTTGTAGCATGACATTTACAGAAGATCTTGAAAAGTCTTTTCTTCAGTTTTATTTTTTAGTTATATTCCTATAACCTCTCAGTATTGTTGAAATTGAGATTAAATATCTATATATTAAAAAATGTTACAAAAATATACATGCGCTCATAGGATGTCCTAATCTTTTCACATGACTGTACAAGATTTATGCATTTTACCAAGCTCAAGATCTCTATATCAATTTACTATACTCCTACTTATAATAATTTCAATTTAAAGGTAGGCTGGTAAAAATCCTAATAATAATGAAATCGAATCGTGGAAATGCGAGTTCCATGCTTAGAATTTCTAACGCATAAAAATGAAAACATGTAAAAGCCAAGGATCAGATGGTTACGCTTAGTTTTTCTGGCTTTCGTGAGTTACAGTTGTCTAATTCCTCTTTTAATTGCTTGTTACCATTTTAGTTTATTTAATTACTAACAGGAACGTAAATATCTCCTACATTTCGGCACTTTTTCTCCTACATAAAAGCCTGTCAAGGAGGGATTTCTCAGGGCCAGATCAAATATGGTGTTATGTGTGTGACAGGTAACAGTGTGGCGTGAAGATACTTAAGATCCGAATAGAAAAGCC
The DNA here is from genome assembly GCF_004210375.1 of Tachypleus tridentatus. Taxonomy (NCBI): domain Eukaryota; kingdom Metazoa; phylum Arthropoda; class Merostomata; order Xiphosura; family Limulidae; genus Tachypleus; species Tachypleus tridentatus. Next base: position 86,064,801 of record NC_134826.1, on the reverse strand, counting down.
CAAAAGACTCCAATGAAAGAAAGTATTGAACTGCATTTTCACTCTATCGACGCATGTTAAAAATAAGTAAGAAATTAAGGCAAATCTGTGTTTGGAAATTATTACCAAAAAGCCTTTATTAGAACAGACTGAAATTATCAATTATCTGTAGGAAAGAGAACGGCTTCTCTCTAGAAGAAAAAGAGATGTGTATGTAATCATACGTTCATCGTGTGTTTTAATCCTTTATCCAAAGGCAACAATATGTTGTTTTTTTTATTTTCGCACAAAGCTACTCGAGGGCTATTTGTGCTAGCTGTTCCTAGTTTAGCAGTGTAAGACTAGAGGGAAGGCAGCTAGTCATCACCGCCCACCGCTATCTCTTGGGTTATTCTTTTACCAACGAAGAGTGGGATTGAACGTCACATTATAACACCACCACGGCTGAAAGAGCGAGCATGTTTGGTGCGACGGGGATGCGAACCCGCGAATCTCAGATTACGAGTTGCAGCCTTAACCCAACTGGCCATGCCGGGCCGCGTCAATATGCATCATATTTGTTCAATTATAAGTAGTACGTTCAAGAACAACATATAGCATGTTCTTGGGAAAGGTAATTTTATATATTTACTGTTCATTTTTTGTGCATCGCTAGTTTGATACGAAATAGATTTGGTTTTTAGTGTTTCCTCTCATTTTGAACAAGTTTTTACCCTAGTATAAATCATATAAAAACGAAAATAAAAAAAGTTCAAAGATAAATCTACTCTTCACTTGTCTGAAAGAAGTTAAAGTTTGCCGGTTGTTGAGGATTCCTTCTTGTTTTTGGTATACATCGTTATTTAGTTTTGAAACACGTGTTCTAATCTGACCAGTGGCTTAATTAAAGGACTAAACTTTAATTGGACCTTGGTCAGAACTTTAGTCTTCTTATTGGACAGGCCAATATTAAAACCTATCGGAAAGGTTTACTAAGATGTTTTCACACCTAGAGATAAAGAAATTATAAAGACAAATTAGATGCTATAAGTTCGAGAAAAACTAGTTTGTAAGTTGAACTAATACCGACAGACATAGTGGAAGGGGCAATTAGTCATCAGCGACTGTTAACCAAATTTCATGATAAAATATCACTCTTATAACGTACTCGTAGCTAAAGATGCGGCACACCAAACTCCTTCAGATTATCAGTCCGAAACAATAATTACTAAAACGTATTTGAAATATTATTCCATAAAAAAGGTTATTTTATGGTAAGTATATTATATTGTTTATTGAATTTCACACAAAGTTACTCATGGCCAAGCGTGTTAAAGCGTGCGACTGGTAATCTGAGGGTCGTTGGTTCGCATCCCCGTCGCGATAAACATGCTCGCCCTTTCAGCCGTGAGGGAGTTATAATGTGACGGTCAATCCCACTATTCGTTGGTAAAAGAGTAGCCCAAGAGTTGCGGGGGGTGGTGATGACTAGCTGCCTTCCCTTTAGTCTTACACTGCTAAATTAGGGACGGCTAGCACAGATAGCCCTCGAGTAGCTTTGTGCGAAATTCCAAAACAAAAACAAAACAAAACAAATATTTTATATTGTAGTCAATCATGAATAAACGCAATAATATACCACCATTTGTTTTTGGTTTGACAAAATGATTGTTTTACAATTAAAAAACACGTTCGCAAACTCTATGAACGCCACTACACAGGAAATCTAAAACTAATTATTGTTTAAGATTGATTTGAATAAAACTGATTAGTAAAGGTACCTGTATGAAAGTTATCATTAGTTATGTCTGTTCTTAATTGATTTACGGTAACTCTCTACGGATATTAAATTTGAATTAAAAGAAACATTGATCGAAGGGTTCGTTCGATAATTTCAGAGAAAAGACAAAGGTAAACTGTATCATCTCACTTAGTTTCTCCTATTGGATAGCAAACCTGGAGCTCTGCAGGTCGAGATTCGTCATCAAGAACCATCATTTTTAAGTCAGTTATGAGAAATACATATATAGGTCTAGTAATAGTTCTAAAAGACCGGAGTAGATGTTGAATTGACAACACTTGTACACGGTTGATCCTAGCCCAAGTGGACCAGCCGATTAACCCTGGTCGCCGCCCCTGGGTCACCAATCTACAGGATTCAATGTCAAAGTGGTGTGTTAGGGTCGGATGTCATCGAAAATGGCCAGCCTCCCTCCCCTTGATAGTTTCACTAACGTCAAACAGGTGAGTGGATATTCAGATCCCGAAGGGGGTAAACTGAAAATATAGAACGTTTTCTGAAAGGTCCCCTCATCATGTACAGGAATCCGTCTTTAAGGTTTTATTATTACAGGGTGCCACATTTGTCCGTCATCATCGTAGATGACGAGGCAATAGTACCAAGTTTAGAACAGGGAGCGTGTTGTTAGGGGTGAGTTGCTATGCCGCCATATCAGGTGACCATGTTGTCATAGTATCAAATTTTGTCATCACAGTGTGTTTTACTAAGTTGCCATGACAGGCTGCCATAATGAAGGTTACATAATCATACCACAAAGAAAAAAATGTGTCTCTAGAAAGCCATGCATCATACAATACATATGTCATGATGTCTATAATTAAGCACTAATAATTAAATATATTATTTATACAAGATGCTTAGTTCTAATTAATTAAATAACTTTTGATTAATACTTTGAATTAATAAATGTTAAATCATCATAAAAGGATGCTTATCATTAAATTAGTTACATTTCCTTATCATTTAAATTGTCCTGAAATTATAATAATTTAGTTAAAATTTACTCATTCAATTTGTTAAAAAATTCATTGCTAAATTATAGCATTTCCATTCCTAAGAGGATTTGATCTTACTCAGAGCGATGTGTACAATAAATCACATATGTTCAATTACTATTATTTTTACGACTTACTAGAGTATCGTACACAAATCATTAACATCTATATTTTTATGTTAACATACATTACCTGCCATCAATTTGTTTCCTTCTAATTTAGTATAAAAACATAACGTTAGGATTTTTTGGAAACCAGTTTACAAGCTAATACTTTCACCTTCAATTCAATGTTCTAAACCTCTGAATTAAACTGTTTTGCTGTTATATCATCGAGTTGTCAAAAAAATAAGCCTTTCTAATAAATCAACATCAATATTAAGCATTCAACATAAACACCACAGTTGACCTGAGAATCAGATGATACTTTTGTTGATCGGGAACGATACATATTCAAGTCCCCAACGGCTTAAAGGTAAGTTTTAAAAATTATAACAATAAATATCGGGATTCAATACTATAGTTAGTAGAGCACAGAAGACAAAGAAACAAATTGTTTTATGCCTTATATTTCTTTTCTTTATTTTCTGTAAAATGTGTTTTTCTCATAACTTTAATTAACTAAAAATAATGAGGGACGCGTCTAAACTAGTCAAACCTCCTTTCCTGAATGAGTCAATTCATTTGACGAATCATTTCCGGGCAAAGATGACATTCGCTTACCCGAGCGCTATCACTTCCCGCGCACAGAAAACCAGAAACACGGTTCATTAATATTCCATTTGTCATACATCCACGAACTATTTACAGACGCTCTTCTCTAGCGACAAAGTTATGAGACAGATATAATCATTTTTGAATAAAGGGTAATAATTGTCACTATAATTATTAATTTTTTACAAACATGAAATATATTGCACTTTTTGAAACTCCGATTGTGAACATTATATGAATATATGAGGTGAGAAATAACACAATGGAAATTTTTCATACTTTTTCTTGTTTTGGGCAGAAAGCGCTATTTCCCAATTGCTTATGCCTAAATTAAATGGAAAAGACCTATTTTTCTCTTCAAACTTTGCTTTTGTGACCTGGGTAATGAAATTTTCAAATTTACCCATTTTCGACAACATTCCAGGTAGATTCAGTACTGAGTAGCTGATAGAGAATTTTCTCGAACTTACAAGAAGTTTCAAGAACTTTCTAGAATGTTGTAGAACCTACAACGATTTTCAAGAATGAAAGTGTGCAAGTCACAAGTCAAAGGAAGCTTCTTCACTCGTCAAGATAGGCTCTGCTTCTGCCCCAATGTACCCGGTCTGTGCGAGACAATTGGAATTGCCTGTAATCCGAACGGGTGGTGCCCCTTTGTTGATAGCTAATCCAGAAGCCTTAAAGCTGTGCTGCTCCATAACGGAAATAAGTTTCCTTTTTTCCCCTGGCTCATTCGGTGCACCTCAAAAAGGAATACAACAGCGTCAAGACCTTGCCGCTGTAACCTTGAAATATGATGAATATGGCTGGGAGACAATCGGAGACTTCAAAATGGTGGCATTCTTAATGGGTCTCCAAGGACGCTTTACCCAGTTTTTCTGTTATCTTTGCCTTTGGAACAGCAGAGACACCGCAGCGCACTACAACAAGAAGCACTGTCCCAACGGATCGAGTTCTCTTTGGGGCGGCACAGTGTTAAGTGTGAGCCACTAGTGGACCTCCAGAAGGTGTTACTCCCACCATTGCACATAAAATTGGGTTTGGTGAAACAATTTGTCACAGCTCTTGATTAGGAGTCTTCATCCTTCAAGTACCTTCGAGACTTCTTCCCTAAGCTGACTGAGGCAAAGGTCAAATCTGGTGTCCTCGTTGGACCACAAATAAAAAAGACCCTGGAGTGCACAGAATTCCCCAAGAAGCTTAGTTGAAAGGGAAAAAAAGCTTAAAGGAGCTTTGTCGCAGTGGTTTGGGTCTTCTTGGACAATCACAAGGCTGAAAATTATGTGGAATTCGTTAAGGCTGTGGTGAAGAACTAAAGCAAAATTGGCTGCAGGACGTCCTTAAAAGATTAAAAAATAATCGAATTCCGAATTTAGGATTGTAAGTAAGTAAACGTCGCGCTGAGACCGAGAGTAATGTGGACTTAATTTCGATCTTCTTGGGTTAGTTGTTAAGCCCAAAGCTACACAATGGGCTGTATGTGCTTTGTCCATCGTCGGTATCGAAACAGAATTTTAGTGTTAGTGTTATAGGGTCTTTGTTTAATAACCAAGGAGCTTTAACTTAGTAGTTAGTTACTCAATCTCAAATCTTTAAACAAGAGATTAAATATGAACGTCACATTTTCAGTGAACCTACCATTTTCTTTCAACTAATAGTGAGTACAGCAATTGATAGAACTCGATAAGACGTGTATCGATATGCAGAATCTAATTTCTCTGAAAGAAGGGTAGATTTCAAAGAAATTTAATTACGTTTATTGTGTTATGCACTTTATATTAAACGATCAGCGTAATTATAAATTGTTTTTAAATAATATGTGTTTGAAAACAGTATTTAAGAGTGCTGTGAAAGTGCACAAGATGAAATTAAATGTCAGCTAAAGCCATCCAATATTTCAAACTATATGTCAGAGTTTCAAAATATCTTAAACTTTCAAGATGAGTGAAACAATTATTAGTACAACTTCCGATCAGTATCTATGTTTCTATTGGTAAAGAATTCTTGATACCAACAGTATCAGACCAGCTTTGAATATTTCACGTAATCCCGCCCACACTGACTTGATATTATTTAAAACCATGTTCAGGTTATGTGGATAACCCAACATTATGTTCATATTTACATCTAAAGAAACGGAAGCCTAATACAACATCATTTTACTTTCACACATTTTTTTTACGGCTAAGCCAAAAAAGTAAATACAGGACAAACAATAAAATGAACGCAAACTATAATAAAATGGTTACATTGGTTATTAGGTATGTCTAGATAATCTCCTATCTTGAACTGATAGGTTGGCATGAAAAATAAACTCGTTGAGCAAAAATCGCAAAGTTGTTTTTTCTTGCTTCGAATACTAAATTATGTTTTAAAACGTTAGCGTTCTTATATCGATTAATCTTATGTACTTAATATATACTGAAATTTTCTTATAATTGCTACTGCTGCTAAAGTTTTCTTTCACTAATTTTAACTCATTAATTTTTAATATTAGGTTTGAAATAAACTGCATTTTCTCTAGGGTTTATTACACTTCAACGCGAATCTATTTTTACATCATTGTGAAAACATCTTTTCAAGAAAAGTTTTGTCTACTCCACCTAAGAATGGGTATTTAACACCATATGTACGTTTAAACTTTCCTGTGGTATCTTAAACAACAGATGTCCTTGTTAATGGGCCACTGGATGTGATATTATGAAATTTAAAATGGAGAATTACGCAAACTCGTAATCTGAGGATTGCGGGCTGGAATCCCCCTCGCACTAAACATGCTCGCCCTTTCAGCCGTGGGGACGTTATAATGTTACGGTCAATCCCACTATTCGTTGGTAAAGAGTAGCGTGAGAGTTGGCGGTAGGTGGTGATGACTAGCTTCCTTACACTGACTAGTCTTACACTGCAAAATTAGGGACGACTAGCGCAGATAGCCCTCGTATAGCTTTGTGCGAAATTCAAAAGCAAACAAAAATAAACAATCTATTTTCATTATCTTTTAATGACTGAATCAGTAAAATTTGGAGTTCAGTGATTAACTCTTCTGTATTAGGTTGCTGCGTTATATAAATCTGCTTAACAGCAACTTTCAACCCAGTCCCGGTTTCTGTGGCTTTATTTCCAGCTGCTGAATCACTAAAACATTAAAAAATATATCATTAAAATTTGTAATATATTGGCACCTAAAGACGTTACCAGATTCTGTTGATAAAAGTATTATGCTTTAAAAACAAATGAACAATGAAATATCACCTATTTAAAGTATTTGTAAGGTGATAAAACTGTATGCTCATCTTATTATACAGGAAATACAACATCATACGTTATTAAATATCTCATTATATGGAGACTACTATAAAGTATCAATAAAAAATAAACAGCAGGTTATATTGACACATGTAAGCACTGCTTTTTAAAATAACATCAGTAACTTTTTGAAAGAGCTTTCAGCTGTTACAATCGAAATGTACCAGTAATGTGATGGGTTTAGAATCTTTTCAGCTAAGCATTCATGAGTGAAATAATCCATTGGAGTAAATGTATGCTTTTAAGCACAATATTATAAATGTCACTATTGATTATTCTGTTCTATAAATCTTGTAAATTTGTGTGTGATCAAATGTACTTTAAAATTTCACAACACAATGATGTCTTTCTACACTGTTATTTTATTCTTCGTAATTTGCAAAATACTATCTTTTAATCAAACTGTGCAATTATTCAGTTTCAAAATTTTATCTTTCTGAACTATGCAACTATTTTTGCTGGGATTAAAATAGTTATTTTTAACACAAACTTTTATTGATGTAAAATGAAGTAGCTATATTCGTGTGAAATGGATCAATCTGCCCACTTGTAACTCTATTTTCTTTATTCCTTGGTAGGTCAGAAATTGGGAAGATGTTGCTAATATTGAACATTTCTATATTTCTTGATTTAAGTCACATTATCAATACATGAAGAATATCATTCTACAGACTGGTTAACCAGCACATACATTTTTTCTCTACGTTACACATAGTGTAATAATGTTAAGAAAGTTATAATTTTCTGTACAAAAAATGTATTTCCATGCCATACTTACCTCCTTCCATATAAATAGCTATTGCTATCCATTGTTGCCCTTTATATACAAAACATTTTTCACCCATAACAAAAGTTTTCTGCCTCCCCTCCAACAGAAATGACTCTGGTGGTTAGGGGGTCCGAAGGTAATCTAAGGTTTGCAGGTTCAAATCACAGTCACACCGAAGATGTTCACCCTTTCAATCATGGGGGCGTTATTATATGATGGTTAATCCCACTATTCATTGGTAAAAGAGTAGCCAAAGAGTTAGCAGTCAGTGGTGATGACTAGCTGCCTCCCCTCTGGTATCACACTGTTCAATTATGGATGGCTAGATTTGTGCAAAACTAAAAAAAAACAAAACATTCCAGTGTGTGTTCTTGAAAATTATCAAAAGGCAACCCTCAACCAGTGAGAGTGTCACATACTCTGGTTACACATTCGATTTTCTCTATTCAATTCAACCAGACTATCACTTGGAATTTTGCCAGAAATTGGAAGCATCGGTTTTCAATAAGAAAGAAATGTGGAAAGTGTAGGTGTATATCCGAAATAGATATTCAGTATATGAAAATTATACCTGCATTTACATAAATAGCTATAATCCCACATTCAAGAGGTGAATGGACTGGTGCAAAGAAGCATTCTTTGAAAGTATGCAAAGGACACACCTGGACTCAAAATAATAAGGTTCAAAGAACTGATGTGAGAGACCACACCACGTCTCAACAAGGTATAGTCTTCCTCCATCGCAGAAAGGTATAGTACACATGGATGAAAAACAAAGTGTGTGAGAAAAATATGGATCTGCTCCCAAGAGTAAAGTGGTTAGGGCACGATAGGCCACACTCAGCAAGGCAACTACATCCCATGATACTGGGAACTGAAATCCATGCAGGGATAGGATGAGGAGCATACTGTCTTCATCCCAAGTTCAGAAAGTGTAAAAACATTAAGAGGGAGAAGAAAAGAAGGAATTATAACAATCACAAGTGCCTTCACTGTAATCCATGACACAGATGGAATATAATTGAATGAGGAATACAGATATCCATAACACATGTTTGAGGACTTATGTTGATTGATTATACCCTAAACCCAAAACCTGGCCACTGGCAACTGACATATATATAAAAGTAAGGTGAGAGGTTCCAATCTAAGGTGTAAACTACACCTTGATGTCTGATCCTTTTGTTTCTGTCTACTTTAATGTAGAGAAGATCACATTCTCGACATCAGCAGAACACTAAAACCCTACTCTGCACTGAATGGTATTTTTCTGTGGATTTCTTATGTCATTAAACCATAAAAGACGATGCCTCTATGGCCTACCACCACAGTAGCTTGGAAGTGGAAAGAGGTAAGGGCTCTTAAACTCCACTAGAAGAAAACTAATAGGGTAAAACATGAAGGAGAGATTGGAGTAACGGCAACATCTAAAACAACACAATGGATAACCCCAACACCCTATATTTAGAAGGAGGCCAAATTGACTTGTCTAGTACAAGGTATGATAAGGATGGACAACCATTCCTTCTTTGCTCATGTAGCACATGGCTGATATGGTCCAGGACAAGAATATTTATAAAATTCCATTGTGAAGAAAACGTTCAACATCCCTTCCCTAAATGTAGCTATGAAATATAATTAGCAAGTCAACATGACTGAGCAGTGTGGGGTTTAAAGGTTAAATAATACCTAATTAGGCACAATTTCCAACCAATACAAACAATGAGTAATTACCATCAAAATGGAAATAAGACCCCTGAAAATATTAAATAATGATAAAAATAACCTAAATTCTCAACGTTATATGAAAATTTGCAAAATAGCTAATGATGGAAGACGATAGTCTAAAGAGGATAAAACAAAGATACAATGAAATAATGAAAAACGAATGTATTAGTAGTAGTCCACATGCCCAATTGAAGAACTTCCTCCAGGGGATGACAAAAATGAAATACCAAAGAAAAGATAAGATGTCAAATTTTATGAAAATTCATTTGGAACAAAGTGTGGGAGGACAACAAAAGAGTGGAATAAATCAATTGAATCAAAAGCTCAAACTCAACTGGTGAAGGTGGAAGAAGAAATAACACAAACAGAGGATGGTTCTCAAGGGACAAAGAGAGAGGGGAGCGAGGACCACAGATAAAAGTTGTGTGGGCAATAAAAAGTTGAAAAACACATACAGGAAATAGAGCTATTTCTGCATAAGACGTTGATATAGATGAGAAATGGAAGGATGGTCAGTCAGTGTATTATCTCTCTCCATCAAGCCACTGTGTATTGTGGAAGGAAATAATGATTCGGTTGAAGGAGAAAATATATTAGATGATAAAGAGTACATTAAACAGTGGTGACAAATACATTAGACCGTCAAAGTCTACAGGTTAAGAGGAGAAGAAAATAAATATTGTGTTTTTCTTATAGCAAAGCCATAAAGGGCTATCTGCTCAGCCCACCGAGGGGAATCGAACCCCTGATTTTAGCGTTGTAAATCCGGAGACATACCGCTGTACTAGCGGGGGGCAAAATAAATATTAAGGGAAAGAAAGGTGAAACAAGGAACAGGTGGAAATGGAGACAGAGAGAGGCAATGGATGACCACATTAGCATCTCAGTCCAGTGGAGCAGCCCGCAACAGAGGACAATGAATTTGGAAGGAATGTATCAATATGAATATATTGGGAAAAAAATAGAAAGTGTGGGGGAAAGCCACCTGATAATTGGAAACCAAAGAGACAGAAGATCCTTGATCAAAAAGCCATAATAGAAACTCAACAACATGAGGAACAGTAGACCAGTCAGGTGGAACATCTGATCCAGAGACCTATGAACGAAAACATTCCATTTACGTTGATAAACTTTAATGGATGAAAGGCAAGAGGAACATTCCAGATATGAAACTATACAGGATAATTAAAAAAATCACAGCTGAACCAGCCACTAAGGATCAATTAGAAGGACTTGATATGGAGTGGTATGGATAAATGAAATCATTCGATGAATAAGTTGGATAGGATTATTAACATATAGATATTTGTTGACCCAATCCTGGCTGAAAGCATTGACAGCCAGGGCAAAAGAATGAGGAAACAGAGACCAAAAACGATATAGCTTGCGGTAGAAGGATATGGTAAAGGCATCGATGTAAGGAGTACCCCACTGAAGTCAAAACCACTAAAAGACAAGAGGATTGAGAGACCACGTCAGTGGATACATTTTGTCTGGATGGGAAGGATAATCTATTACAATATTAAATCACCCGGAACATGATACACAATGATATGAATATCTTGCATGTGGATGCAGAAAATGAGATACAAAACGTAAAAGCATAGGGATTAGGAATGGGTGCCACGTTGGTGACTTACTAGTGTAACCACTATGGAGTTGCTGGAATGAATCATGACCAGACAATGTCTGGCCAGATGGAGAAAATGAACTGAAGTGTGACATACAGCTTGAAGCTGCAGAGATTTGATACAATAAGTATCTTCAGCTGCAAAACAACACTTTAAAGCTTCCTGCCGATGTGTTGATCCTGGACAACCACCAAAGTAGTTCTTTGACTACAGCAAGAGGAAGGGTAGTAAGATCCTGCATAGGATCCCATGCACGAGTCTTCTAATTATGAATAGCTCACATATGAGCCTGAATAAATGGGAAGCCAAGGAAGACCACATCCTCACAAGCATAGCAAATCGGAAGTTAAATTTCATTAACCAGCCCACTCGAGCTATCGTCTCCTGGAGGAACTGAAGTTTATGATGGGTAGACTCCTGTTCAGAATGAGTTAATAATAGCCGGTTATCCATATAATAATGAAAATGCATCCCAAGAGCATGGCGATGATGAGAAAAAGATCAAAATATTTAACAGAAATATGTAGGGTCAAACAAAGCCTGAAGGGGAGCTTGTAAGATTGATAACTCATCCTTTGATGGGCAAACGAAAGGTATGGTCATGACTGCAAAGATACTGGAATAAGTAAGAAAGTATTCTCGATATCCGTCTTGTTCATTCATATACCTGGAGTAAAAACCGACTTGATAGTAAGAAACAATTTCATGATAAAACGAGGAAGAGTGAGAAGTTGATTGAGGTGAAACAATTCAATGACAGGCCGCCAAACTTTATTTTTGTTGGAGAAAACAAACAGCGTGGAATAAGTTTGAGATAAGTCATAGGTTCAATGGCCTGTTGGAGATAGGGTCCTGAGGCTGAGAGAAGGAAATAGGTACCTTTGACAAAGGAAGTGGGGAAAGAGATTGTAGTAAAGATTCATCTGATAGAATCCGAAAATCTCACTCATCTGTGACAAAAGATCATCACAGGGGAACAAATTCTCACAATCAAGCTTCCACCAAACGACATTTCAGTGAGTAGTCACCGATACTATTAACGTTGTGCCAATCTACATGAAATAAAATGATGAAATACAGAACCTCTGGAAGAAAGAACAGGTAAGCATTGATGAGGACTAAAACAGGAAATGGGAACAGAGGCTTGTCATGGTTTTACTACAACAAATAATTTACAAAGGTATAAATGGTAAATAATTCCTCACGTGATTTCAAAGTGTCAGGAACATGGTTGATACATACCACTAAAGAGAGGGGCAAAATGTAATTCTCCGAAATAAATTGGTGGCAAACTACCCTGGGATAAGGCCACAGTGAAACCCAAAAATTCCCAACAACAGAGAAACCACGTTTGTAAGTCAAGAATCAAGGATGACAGATGAAGCTGTCACTTAATGAACCCTCAAGATTTTGGTGCATACATAGCCTGGGAACGATGATGTATTATAGATAAATACCGTCAGAATGTAGTAAAGTTAATACGAGTGTCTAAAAACCTGCTGTGATGTAAACACTGCAGAAAATCAAGGAGTGCCCAAAATTGAGAAAAGCAATGTGATTGGTAACCCGTGAAAGGAAAGACATGCTGCTATCTCAACCAATTGGGAAGTAAAATGCCCTACTAAAAATATCATATATCCAGAAAAGATAGGAAGAGTAAATAATAATGATAAGAATGACAGGGATCATAAGAAATCGGGGAAATATATTAAACACCACAAACCTGAGAAATCATGTCTTAATATGTCATTAATGGCTAGCTGATTCCATAGATGGGACATAAGAATGTACAGCAAAGTTGAGCGTTAGAAAAATGCAATTAAAATCTTCGTTAAACGAAAAGGTTTGACATGTTCTTGGGGAAGCGAGGTATAGTTCAGGAGAAGGTGGAGGTAGTTGGCCCATACAGTACCTATCTCTTGCTAAATAATCTTAGATAAATCCAACGACAGGTGACACCACCTGTTACGAATGAAAAAGTGTTTTGTAAGAGGTGTGATACTCAAATTGGTAACATTAACCTCGTCATTCGTGGTAAATAGTGAATCGAACAAATTGTTTTATAGAAGAATACAAACGTGCGAAAATCAAACAAACAGGAAAACAATAAAGATTGGACAGTGGATTAACAATAATAAAAGCGATTAATAAAAAGTACCATTTCAATAGTAACTATTTAAGTTATAATTAGAAAGCACACCAAAGAACAAATCAACCGTCTAAACAAGAACTCTGCCAAAAACAAAATGATAATCTAGAAGAATTGAATGGAGGTACTCGTATGTGTGACAAGAATATGTGGCACTATTATTGGTAGAGGGTTTTTGTCTGGTAATTTGCATGAAAGACTCATTGCAATGAATTATTTCCAATGGAGGGGCGGTAGGACACTTGTGGTATGCGTAAAAACCTTTTTGCTTATGGAGGGTAGCACTGAATGAGTATAGCTATTTAAGGGTCCCGTCATGGCCAAGTGGGATAAGGCGTTCGATTCGTAATCCGAGGGTCGCGGGATCAAATCTCGATCGCACCAAACGTGCTCGCCCTTTCAACCGTGAAGGCGTTATAAGTGACGGTCAAACACACTATTCGTTGGTAAAAGAGTAGCCCAAGAGTTGGCGATGGGTGGTAATGACTAGTTGCCTTCTCTCTAGTCTTACACTGCAAAATTAGGGAGGGCTAATGCAGATAGCCCTCGAACAGCTTTACGCGAAGTTAAAAAAAAACAAAAACTATTTAAGTGGAAGGAGGTATTATACGGAAAAAATTCATTGCAATGAATAAAATATGTATACATTTGCAATGTGTACTAATGATGCATCATGCCAATAAGATAAATAAACTGGTAGTTTTCAGTTTGAGCTAGTAATTTTCTCATTTCTACTAACATGTTTACAACTCTGCTATTTGTTTCTTCTTCCCAAGGAGGAAGTGAAATAGTATCAAAGTTGGAATTATTATGCAGAAAGTGTAAAGACATCTTTCTCCACATTTCAGTAGCAAGTGTATGAGAGTCACTTAACCCTTGTTTGAAAATACAACAGGATAATAATCCAGAACTTAGGTTTCCTCTGTATGAAATTATTTGAAAGCGAAGGAAAGAAATTGGGATGTAAAATTTTAAAAGTGATCAGTTTAATGTCATATATTTACTTAGTTGAAAAGTTTTTAAAAACTAATGAACGTGAAACAAAAAATAAACAAAAATGCCAGCATACAAAAAACAGTTAACCGATTATTGAAGTAATACACTTAAAGTAAAACCCGCTTATTAATTAGTGTTTTGTTCCAGAAATGATCTTTTTATCTCTAATATTTTACTACTTAGTACAAATTTATATTTAAATCACTATATCATTCTTTTGCAACTTTTCACAAAATGTTAAGTGCTTAGTGCTTATTCTTTGGATTCAGTCTTCTGAACAACTCAAGTTCAGAATCTCAAACCAAAGAGTTTCTACCATATAGAATGTAACACACTTTTCTTTAAGTTTTGAATGTAGAATAAGCTCGTGGTGTACATATTACATTTTAACTTACCCTTGGCCAACCTGTTTTATCATAGTATATTTTTTGTAGGAATCGCCCATTGAAACAATACTTTTTAACTTTTTCATAATTTTTTCATCTGTTATTTTTTTCTTTGACAAAATATCATAATATAACAATTAGCATGCCATGCAAATATGCGTTTGTCAACAAATATTACTTTTAATGATTGCTGTAAAAAAACATTCGACACTCACTATTAAATTTATGACCAAAGTTGAATCCACTTAAACAAAAGATCAATGTTATGTTTCACAGGCGAAAAGATTCATTATGAAAAACGCTCATTAATCAGGACCGTATACACATTTACAATTATTTAGCATATTTCATCCTGTTTTACAAGTATAAGAATTTGTTGTAATTTTCTACCATTTATTACATGTTGTATAAGTAATTATTATTTAGCATTTTCAATCCCTTATGTAACTTTTCGCAGCAGACTTTTAGTAAAAATTAGGTATGTTTTCAATATAAATTGTCATAAGTAAATACATTTTGTTGTTTTAACAGGAGACAAGAGAAGTTGCCACGACTTACTATGGATATAACTTACATTACTGAACGTAACATAGACGAGATGATACTGTCAACAAGTTTAATGTCCGAAATTTTCAACTTTGTTATAACTGCTGTATATATTTTAAATTATTGCTGAGATTTTGAATTAGTTGGGTTTAGAGTTATTTTATTCCAATTCTTCCTCATCACTACAAGTCATCCTCTACCTCAGTCTACGATAAGGTGCTAAATGTTGGTCAAGTACCATTTTTACTACGATTATTTTAAAATTATGTTTATGTTTAACTAACAGATGTTTATATAATACCTAGCAGGTGCTCGTTGAAACAATTTAACTGTTGCGCAGTTGGCAAAAAATGTTTTGGTTTTTAAGCAATGGGTGTATGCAGCACAATATAGAGCGCCCAAGTTTGCTAAGTAGTTGTGGAGATTTTCCAGCTGGATTCCACTGTTTCTTGTCATTTTACTGAGCGCAAGAAAAGACCTCTATCAAGGTGAGAATTTTTTGACAGTTGTCGTTTCTATAAGAAGTTTCAAATGGATTTTATTCAGTGCAATTTATTCGACATGATACAATAAAATAATGCATGAATAGAATACCAACATGAAAAAATAACATATTTAAACTGTTACTTTCATTTGGTATACAAAATAAGTCCTCTTTTTCTATTGTTATTTCTTTCTTTCTTTCATAAAATTTCCTCATAAAGCGAAACATTTTTAATAAGATATATTTTTCTCAGATTGACTGCCTCCCAGTGAAACAGGATAAGTCTTCATATTGAGATTGCTAAAATCAGTGGACACAGCAGATAGCGTGATGTGGATATGCTATAAGGTCTTTGATTGCTAAGATTTGTTTTGCGTTTGAAACTGGTTCTATGGCAGATCGTAAATGCAGTAGGAGAATTCTGTTACAAAATAAGAACTTTTTTTCATCAAATACGCAGTTTTTTTCATAATCTCAAATATTTAAAACATTTAATTATAAAAGGCCGCGCAACCGTAACAACGCAACATGGGCCAAAGATTGATTGATTTCAACGGTGCACATCTCTAACAGCTCTAGCGGCACGAGTTAACAAACATAACGATCTTGCGCGGCTTTTGCAACACTTCGTGACCCTCCAGTAGTCCTCACATAATTAACCTCATTTAGTCACAATAACAATATTGTTTTCCAGCACTGCTTCAGCAGGTCTGGTTACTTATAGAAAGCAGTTGAACTCAATGAACCCAAAGATTCTTGCTTTAATTATATTATATATTTCTGTCAAGCAACTATTGTTAGTTTCTTCACACACCCTCAAGTCCTTCCTGCATATCCTGAAAATAATTGTTGAACATTTACTTGTCTGACTTAATGGCTCCTCTGCAGCCTGGGTAATGAGATGTGTTTGGATTCTATCACTAAAGCTGTTGTCACTTTAAGATCTAATTATGAAATGTCTTTTTACTTTGGTTGTACGTAAGATTTCTCATATTACAAAAAATATTTATATATATATTATTTTTCATCTCATGTGCTTCACCACAATGCTTCCAATCTCAGTACCATTCTTGTATTTTAGTTCAACACATGGCTCGGCATGTTACGGCGTTTGACTCGCAATTTGAAGGTTGCGGGTTCGAATCCTCGTTTACCGAACATGCTCACCCTTTCAGTCGTTGAGGTGATATAATGTGATGATCAATTCCACTATTCACTGTTAAAAGAGTAGCCCAAGAGTTGACGGTGGAGTTTGATAACTAGCTTCCTTCTCTCTAGTCTTTCACTGCTACATTAGAGACAGCTAGCAAAGATAGCCCCCCTTGTTACTTTGCGCGAATTTCACAACAAACCAAACAGTTCCACATTACAGTTTTAACAATATTATATTTTTCCATTTTCAGTAAAAATCTTCTGTGTAGCAGTTCTACATTACAATTCCAACATTATTATCCCTTTACGGCCTCAGTAGCAATATTTTTTCTCAGTTCTATATCACAGTTCTAACAATATTATATTTTTTCCAGCCTCAGTAGGAATTTTATTTTTTTAGTTTTACATCGAAACCAATTTACAGAACAAACATTATTATCTTCTTCCAATCTAAATGTCCCCCAGTGGTTCAGCGGTATGTCTGCGGACTTACAACGCTAAAAACGGGGTTTCGATACCCGTGGTGTAGCTTTGTGCTTAATTCAAAACAACAACCACTCTAAATATACTATTACTAAGTTTTCAATTTATAAACATATTCCTACGCCTATAACTTGGATTCGTAGAGAAAGCGGACTGAATAACTATTTGATTGATGGTTATAAGTCACATAAGTGACTCTGTGGTATCTAATAATGTAATAAGATTTGCGCAAAGTTAATACATTCCACATTCTTTTTGCAAAGACTTTAACGAACTAAATGCAAAAACCCTGCACAGAAATTTATTTACAAATAAAGATTAAGTCCTTTCGGTGTCGATTCCTGTACGTGGTGAAGGGACCACCCAGAGAAGGTTCTATTCTTTCAGTTTACATTCTCTGGGATCTAAACATCCACTCACGTGTTTGCTGTGCGTGGCAATTTGTAAAGCGGAGGAGAAGCTTTTGGTGGTTAAGACGTCTCCAACCCTAGCACACCACTTTGGTCTCGTATTACTGTATACAGGAAGCCTATGGGTAGCCCCGCAGGGTCAATCTGATAGTTTACTTTGACTAGTGTCAACCAGGTACCAGTGTTGGATGTTCTCTAATAGTATTGAGGACATTGTACCTGATGCTGGTGTTCAGGTATAGTGGTCACGAAACCCTGGCATTACTACAGTGTCCTTGTTTGGCACTATAAGGCGTCCCCTCGTAGATCTTCACGGTGGGTGGGGTCAGTGGGCACCGAAATATTCTTTCTTTATTATGGATCTCACAAATAAAAATTTAAATAAATGGTAAAAGAAACAGTCCACAGATAAAGGACCACGTCTTGAAGATTCTGAGCAGCAATATTCAAGCTCTGTAAAACATGTACCTCATTTTGTTATATTACATTCTTTTTCAGACAAACATTTAGGGCAAATGTCTCTCAGTTTATTCAGAAGGGGCTAGAAGGACTTGATGGCTCTACTACGTCCTCCTAATCGATCCAAAGCAGAATCTATGGAGGCCGATAGACTTTCCTCGAATAAAGAGACAAAAAAAAACGTCATCGAAAACAAAAAAGCTCTCCACCCAATTCGCTATCATTTTGTGAGAGACTGGTCGTGGTCGATATTCCCCGTCCTGCGTACCCCAGTAGAAGCTGGATCCAACCAGCTGGACCTTTTTTCACTGCTCTCGCGGAACTTAATCCTGCCATCGTCAGTAAGATCGATAGACGACTGCGTGACAGCAATGTCTGACTGTATTATGCAGGAAGCTGCTCAATGTATTCCCAAATCCTTCACACGTTTACCAAGATATCCTTGTCCATAATGGATTCTGAGTGTCATATAGCACGAAAAGCTCAAAAATGGGGCTTGGAATAACTTTCATAGGTATCCCACATTTTCGAACCACATCGTTTCCAGCGGACCTGTCCACATGTTTGATAGGTAAGACGTCTCATCAGGGACAAGAGTTGAAAGGTCAGTGAGCAGTATAATTTTGTCTTCCTTTCGATATTGCTCTGTGATGGCTAGGAAATAGCTGATGCCCAGAGCATCACTGATACTTCCGGTGAGAGCTTTTGCCAGATATCTAGGACTTCTGCTTCATCCTCCACCTTCTTAGCCATCAAGACTTAGGCTGAGCGATCACCTCTTTCCTTTCAAGCTGATTGTCTCTATGACTATAATCGTCCCTTTCACTGGTTGAACTCAAACTGGTCCTTATTTTGTCTGGCAGTACAAAGGTCCGACCTGATGATATACTCTACGAGATGCTTTGCAGTATATATCCTACTTCTCTTCCCATCTTTCTGGTTGTTTTTCACCGGATATGGCAGGAGAATGTTTTTCCTGGTGCATGGTGCCAGGCTATTGTCATACCTAAGATCCCTTCAAACTCCCATCTAATTACTTTGACAAACTGTCTCTGTAAGACCATAGAGAGAATGGTTGATGCTCATCGTGTTTGGTTCCTTTAATCAAAAATCTTGATCTCTCCCACTCAGCGTGATGACATCGCTTCACCAACGTCGATCAGAGAAGCCTTTTTCAAATGAAAACATCTTGTATCCATATTCTTAGACCTTGAGAAGGCTTATGATACAACGTGGAGGTATAGAATTTTGCGAGACCTCTACTTATATGTATTATGTAACAATTTGCCCATTTTTATTTTAAAAAATTATGGGTAGGCAATTCCAACTTCGTGTGGGTTCGATACTTTCCCGTTCTTTTCTAAAGGAACTTGGAGTCCCTCAGAGCTGTGTCTTGAGTGTCACACTTTTCAGTATAAAGATTAATGCCACCACTGAACATAACACATTACCTTTTATTGTTACAAACGGGCTCTATGTCGACGACTTTCACATCTCATGCCAGTCGTTGAACATGACGTTTATTGAGTAACAACTACAGATTTTCCTCGGTCGTTTTCTAATGTGGAACACAGCAAACGGTTTTAATTTTTCTCTCTCTCTCTTTCACACCATTTACATGTATATTTACCGGCAACCGGGTACTCACCCCGATCCTGAACTCTGTGTTGGTGAAGTTGTGCTTCCCGTGGTCCTTAAGATAAAGTTTTTGGGGCTCATCTTTGACTGTAAACTGAACTTTATACTACACATCAAGCAGCTACGAGTCAAATGTACAAAAGCACTGAACATTCTATGTATCCTCCCTTCCTCCATTTGGGGAGCAGATAGATATATCGTGCTCTTATTCGATCGAATCTAGACTTTAGGTCTCTGGTCTATGACTCTGCCAGGACCTCGGCATTAAAGATGCTGTGCCCCGTTCATTATCAGGGACTTCAGCTCTGCACCAGGACTTTCCGCACTTCCCCAGTTCAGAGCTTATACACCGCCGCCATACATACAGTAACATGATCGTATATAGGTTAAGACAGTTAACTTCTTAATTGGGATTACCAATATATTTATTAACTAAAAAGAAGATCTTAGAATTTATCACAATTATTATCAGAAGTTTTGCTTGTTCTTTTTATTTTGAAAGGAAAATAGGCTTACGTTCGACTCAACCAACACGCTCCATTACCAGAATCTGTCAAATACATGAGTTTTGATCTTTAGTGGATGATAAATATGTTGTTATGAATGTCGCTCGTTTATGTGGCGTGGACTACTCAGTCGCACAGTGAAGTGGAAATCGTAAAATTAAAAGCTTCGTATTTAATAATGAACTAAATGGTCATGGAAGGAGAACCAATGGCTAAAGGTAACACGAAAAATAATAATATTCTGTTAATAAAAGTTTAAATGATAGTTTTCTTTTAGCACTACCGTTGACATTTTATGTTTGACACAGTTTACATATTCTCTAAAGCTGGAAACTATTTTTAACTTAACAAAAAATTTAAAGATAATTTGTATGAGTGTTTATCTTCATATATTTTTATCCTTTCATATCATATGATAATTGCTCAGAGAAGCTTTCTAGTAAGCTGAACATCTCGAACCATGATTGACCCTGAAAGTTTTAAACGTTTACCAGAAGGTGATGGGAAATCAAACCTCTGTGCGTCATTACATCCGCTATTCTAGGTGAGTTTGAAATATTTTCGTGTGATATAGTTAACACAATTTAACTTGTTTGATCAAGGCAAAATATAAGAACATCGTCTCAACATGTGTCTCAAACGTATTTGCTTTCTCTCCTGCTTAAAAAGTAAACAGTATTTTTACGTACCATTTGCATTTGTAGTTTTATTTATTCTTTAACCACAGACTTTACGAAGCTACTCGAAATTTAGAAACTCTCTCGTCCGATAACAGACTTTCTCTCGCACACAAATTGATAACCCAAGCTTTCTTCTTTACAGGGAAAAGCATATACATGTAATGTGTCTGTTTTTTAAGAGTAATGTAAGCTTAATGAAACATTTTGTAGGATTAAATACCTATCATGAGCCTAACGACGCTATAATAACAAATATGGCCCTCAAACAGAGGTTACCCTACTGTGGGGCCTGGCATGTCCTAGCGCGTTAAGGCGTGCGCTTTGTAATCTGAGGGTCGCGGGTTCGCGCCCGAGTCGCGCCAAACATGCTCGCCCTCCCAGCTGTGAGGGCGTAATAAGTGACGGTCAATCCCACTTTTTGTTGGTAAAAGAGTAGCCCAAGAGTTGGCGGTGGGTGGTGATGATTAGCTGCCTTCCCTCTAGTCTTACACTGCTAAATTAGGGACGGCTAGCACAGATATCCCTCGAGTAGCTTTGTGCGAAATTCCAAAGAAACAAACCCTACTGTGTAAATAAATATTTTTAGCAATAAAACATTGTTATCTATCCGGTTACTAACATATTTAACCAAAACTATATTGTTTTTCTTACTTTTTGCGTTGACATGGAGCCACTACTGCGTTTCAATAACTTATTTGTAATATATCATTTGTCTCGAGTCTTCATAGCTAGAAGTTAATCTCATATGGTTGATACAACTAATCGAGATACTTTAAATTTAAAATGTATTGATCTCATCCGTCAAATATTGCTAATATTATATAAAAAATTAGTGTCTGTAAGGTACACTTGTTTTGTAAATGAGTTTTTAAAATAAATAAACAACTTTACATGTTTGTGACTTAAGTTATGCCGCATTGAGTCGTCTCTAGCGTTTAAAGAGCATAAAAATTACACTTGTGGTTGCATTCATTTCCCCAAGCGCAGATTTTTAACATATCTTCAAAGAATTTCTTTACAAACGTCACATCCTAGTCTTGCTTGACATAGAGGTTGTTCCGTATACCAAACTTCAAAGAAATACGCTTAATTTGCTCAAAATTCTATATTCGTCTTATATCTGTGATCGTCTTTTCACCAAGTGCAGTATTGGTAGAATTTAATTAATCTCTTGCTTATCAAAACCACAAGAATGCGATACAGTAAAACTTGGTCTACTTTAAAAACAATAATTGAATAGTGATATTTTTCACTTTAGCACAGTTTAGAGTACAAGATTAAATATGAAAGGTAGAGATGTTTTGTAGAAGTTTGTTTTGAATTTCGCGCAAAGCATGATTCTCACTATTTTAGTATGGACGACACATTGGTTGGTGTCTACGAAGAGGACGACCAAATTGGCCACGCTGGACACTTGAAGAGCTGTGACGGTGGAGCTTTGGAATCGCAGGTCAGTCTTGAAGTCCTGAGCTAATTTTCTTATCAGCCTGTTGAAAAGTAATAGTTTGCGGAAGAGCTGCTCAATGGACTTCTGGTAAAGGCAGATAATATGGAAGAGGTTTCTTTTCACCACCTGCAGCTGGAGCACTTTTTGGAGCATATTTAATAGCTAGTTTTAGTATGGGTAATTCACCCCCTAGGTTTTCTTGCATTTTGTTTTCTAGAGGATTACGTTTTCGATATGAAGGATCTGTAAAGAAGCGACATAATCCATACCGGGTACTAAGACCTGTGAGATTGATTGGTGTTTTTAACTCTGTGTTGATTCTGTGTCAGGAGACCCTGATTTTGAAGTGATAGATTAGAGGGAAAACAACGAGTTAAAATTAATCACCGCCAACATTTGGGGTATTTGTAACGAACAAAAAAGTTAGATTATAACGCATTTATGACCGAAATGGCTACCATGTTCTTATTTTGTTTGGGTCTTGTGTTTGAGAAGCGGTGCTACTAACCATGCTTCGTTCTTTTAACTATGTGTGCGTTATAACAGTAACAGCCAATCCCACTTTTTCTTTAAGAAAACTCTTCATACGGTAAATGGTGTGAACTGATTGCCTTTCTATTGGTTTCTGATTCAAAATTATAGTCTCTTAAACCTGAATCACTAGGTATCTCCGACATGGCAACCTATCATATTACGAGCATAATATATCGCTCAATTATACAAAGAAACTGATAAAACGTTTATTGTTTTAATAATAATTTCATTCCTACTGTATATGACAATTTTTTAATTGAGTTAAACAGTCGACTCGTCTCACCGCTACAAACATCACATGAACATCAACTTGACCGTACTGTCGTTACTACCAACAGACTGTGATGTTAATTATTGTGTTTTTAAGGCCTTGCATATCCTGGGAATCTGTACATTCCACTCGTAATCTGTGGACTGAGGGCATGGATTCACTTAACTGTACATGATTACCCTTTTAGTCATGGAAGCTTTATAACTGACAACCAATCCAACAGTTCTTTTGTAAACGAGAAACCCCACAATTTGTCAGTTGGTGATGTTGATTAGTTGCTTTCCAGTAATACGTCACTGCTATATTAGGAACGTCTAGGATAGATAGCTCTGGACTATCTTTGTGCGAATTTCCAATTATACAAAATCTTAGGTGTTTGGGTGAATTGCATGATTCGAAAGTCGTGTATGCTCAAATAACAATATGAATTTAATAATTAAAAGTATATACACTTATCTTCATTGTTATGACAAAATTTACAGCAATTTAAAGTCTAGTCTCAAATTCCCAGGTACAACTTTTCCGAGTTATTTTTTTTTTAATGAATGATCCACAGGTTTGATAAAGATAAAAGAACAAAAATGTCTGAAAACAGTGAATGTCAAAACCTTGGCGATGTCTAAATATCATGTATTTATGCAAGCTGATAGAACTGGTAACTTGTGTAGCTATATTATTTTGACCCTTGTGGTGAAATATTATTATGAAATGTATGTGTATAATGAAGGGGACACACAGAAATTAAGTCAGCCTTCAAAAACATAGTTGTAAAGAACGTACAGAAATATACAAATTCTCTTTGTTTACCTGAAGATGACCTGAGAAGTTCGAAGCCTTGTTGTCTACTTTATTTTAATAAAAGTTTTAATACCCGTACCAGCCGTATTGAAATACATTGTTACTTAAAGTAGGTTTCTCGTGATTACGAAGTACAT
The DNA here is from genome assembly GCF_004210375.1 of Tachypleus tridentatus. Taxonomy (NCBI): domain Eukaryota; kingdom Metazoa; phylum Arthropoda; class Merostomata; order Xiphosura; family Limulidae; genus Tachypleus; species Tachypleus tridentatus. The sequence continues at coordinate 86,040,824 of NC_134826.1, read as the reverse complement.
TCTGTTGAAGACTCCAAAGAAAAAACCTTAACTTTATATGACAGTCTGATGGCAGTAGTGGTAGCTTGTTGCTATATGAAGTTTGTAGTGATTACAGAAGCTGGATATCTAACAGCCAAACTCTCATTCGAAATGATGCTTCTTTCATCAAACAGATAATTAAAGTAAAACAATACATAAGTTATGTGGACGTCACTCTACGAACCATGAACACATTTCAAAGACGAAGAGAAATATCTATGACGATATTTATTAAATTAAACATTTATAGAAATGTAAAAGAACGTTTCAAAAACTGAAATGTCACAGTAACAAAAATACATTAACGAAAGCTTACATTATTTATCTTAGTAGTTTGTTAAATTGTTTATGTTTAAGTTTTAGATGCTATTCTTCTCGGTTTATTGGTAGTTTAACTGAGAAATGGGCATGTTAAGATGCTGGGTGCACAAGTACCTTAACAGCAAATAAAGAGATAGACAAGCGTAAAGTCGGAAGACGTAGTCGGTTTGGGTTCGAATTTACGTCACACCAAACATGCTAGCCGTTTCAGAGATGGTGGAGTTATAATGTGCCGTGCAATATAACTATTCGTTAGCAAGTTGGCACTGGGAGGTGATGACTAACTACCCTCCCTCCACTGTTATACTGAGAAGGGGCTATCGCAGGTAGCCCTTGTGTAACTTTACGAAAAACTTAAAACAAAACAAACATATCACGATATACCTATCTAGTGTAACAGTGATTTTTTATATAATTGTTTAATTATGCTGATGGTATGAGTAGCCTAGCCCTCAAAGTATGAGATGCTAAAGTCTTGGATAAAAATATTTTTTTTATATTCTTTATTGATGTTAAGGTCCACACACATGTAATAACTACAGAGTAAACGCTCGAAATGAAACAATGTAGCGTATGATCGGACAAAGAGAATTAAGAAACTAAATTAACTACTCGTGTTTTTAAAAACAGACTTGGATTTTTTGTAATAAGTATTTAAAAACTTCAATTACTCTAGTAATTAATAATTTTTTTCACAATTATTTTTATTTTGTAGTATAGATTTCTGAATTAAGTACAATTCTATACAGTGGGCATTCTGCGCTTTGCTCTCGGCGAGAATACAGTTTAGAACAGCTCTTTTGGTAATGAAATCCAGGTATTTTTACAGAGTCTAAAGAGTACGTCTAAAACGTATTTCAGCATATTCTTCTTCACCCCTCACTACACCAGTTCTACTGTTCTAGCGGTGAGAGTCCGCAGACATACCGCAGTAAATATAATGTTAGTAAACTGACTTAGAGTTTAAAAATCATCTTGATAGTACATGTACGTTGTTTTTAAATGTATGTTATTTCCCCGGTAATCCTACATTTATACAGGAATGTAAATAATATGTATCATTAATGTTACTAATTCATTTTTGTGAATCATTTAGTCAACCAAGCTATTTAAAATATTAAGTAAAGTATCTGAAACCAAGTGATTTATCAACAGTCACCTAGAAATATCTGTTTCAATGAAATCCAAACCTCATCAATAAATTGTGACCATTAAAAAAGATAGAAGAAAACAAGAGTTGTGGTGAGTATTTTATGGATGGTGTTTTTGATCATACAACCATATTTTTATTGAAATTTCTAGAATATTTAAAATTGGTGCCATTCACTTATTGTTGCGAATTATTCATCCAAACAAGCTGTTTAAAATGATAAAAACTTGAAACCTAATTTACCACTTGTCATTGAGTTACACTGATTACAAAGAATTCCACTTATCATTATCAAAGTTGTATGTTTAATTACATTTTTCTTTAAATTCTTTTTACTTTTGTGTAATTTGAACTTGTATGGGTTTTAAAATGGATTCATGCTATCAAATGAGTAATTGTTACATGAAGCTACAAGCCATATCCTTAAACAATCTTAGTATTTTCAAAAACAGAGATTAAAAATTTCTGAGAAATATTTTCTCTATCGTGACTCTGGAAACTTTTAAATGTAAAGATATCGTAACTTTTAGAAGCGGGTGAATGATTCTCGTGTTATCAATTTGTACCCACTTCTTCTAGATTAGGATTCTTCTGTTTGTTTCTACTGTCCTGTCACGGGTGTTGATACATAATCGACGTAGGCAACGTCTTTCATAGCTGTGTTGAATTTCGTTTACTATTTCTTTAATGGCTTTAGTGAATTCATTGATAACTGTTTTTGCATTTCTGATTTCTTCCTAGTTAACGACAGCTAACTTGTAAAACTTCGTACTTCAAAGTATTAATAGAGATTGTTTGAAGCATGAGCAGGTGGTTAAGGCACTCAACTTGTAATCTGAGGGTCGAGGATTCGAATCCCCTTCACACCAAACATGGTCGCCCTTTCAGCTGTGGAGGCGTTATAATGTGACGGTCAACTCAACTATTCGTTGGTAAAAGAGTAGCGCAAGAGTTAGTGGTAATGATTAGTCTTACACAGAGAAATAATAAAAACAACAAAAGTTTGGTGGTGCCCTCCGGCCCCACGCTAGTACAGCGGTATGTCTCCGGATTTACAACGCTAAAATCAGGGGTTCGATTCCCCTCGGTGTGCTGAGCAGATAGCCCTTTGTGGCTTTGCTATAAGAAAAACTCACTAACTCATGGCCTCCGCTGATGTTTTCGTGCATTTGGAAGTTGGATATGCGAGGTATTAATTCAAAGAGAAAACATTTTCAACTCTGGTATAAAGTAATGTATCATAATTATGAATGAGCGTGAAATGTTACTATTAGGTTTACACCAAGTCTATTTTTTGTTTTAATCATGTAAGATGGAGTATTTTATTAGTACTTATTTGAATGAGGGCCGTTTCATGGTAGTGGAAGATGATTAATATAAGCAGCATATAAAAAATGGCTGTTCCTCTTTTGTTTGGAGACAATGTTGAAGTTAGGATACTATTATCGTTTAGTAATGTTTCACTAAACTTTTATTTTGGTAACTTGTATTTTTATCATAGTAGGTTAAATCTTTTTTTATTTATATTAATGTCAGGTTATTATTTATATTTACCTTCGTGTAAAAGTGATGATAACAAGCAACTTCAATTCTAGTTCATTTTTAAGGGTTTCTATTTAATTTCTTTAACTTTGGAAGATGTTTTTAATGGAAGGATACACCCACCTGATAAGAGCTTTTATCTCGCTCTTACCAGTTTCACACAAACGGTTAAAATAGTTATCTTTGGTTTGCGTTTTGGCATTATAATTGTGCTTGTTTTTTCTTTACAAATGCTCAACTTCATGCTCTATTGAAAATTACGTTATTAAATTAAAGGAAGCTGCATTCTTAAGACAGCATGTCATCTGTAAATTTAAAATACCAATACATATTTTTTTTGCAATATGCTCCACTTTACACTGATCTTTCCCACATAAAGTGAGTAACCCAGTACAGTAGTTGGCAAGGACGATATGAACCTATTGAATCCCTTCACCGACATTCAAGAAATCAATCTTCAATCTCAATTATTAAGTTATATGATGTATTAACGGTACTTGTGAAAATATCTGAATTTCAACTGTAAATATAAAGTACTAGATGTACTTCATTCTATTAGTGTGCTCTACAGCTGACGAGTTAGATGATGGTGTAATTATTAAAAAACACCTACTCTTGTCATATTGAGAATATAAATGAAAAATACAAAATGAGAAATATATTTTTGGTTTGCAGTTTTAATACTTTCGTATTAGAGGATTTGTAAAGGAAAAATAATAAATTTGTTTACAATGTATAATTTCAAATATATGCTGCAGATTATGTACTTAACATTTCTTGTATGCTTATGTGTACGTCATAACATGTGATATATTTTAACACCATTAAAAACAACGTAAAATCAAGAATAATTGGCCTTAAAATTGTTATATGAAAGAAACAAGCTATTTTTATTATAAGACTAAATAAGATAGGATAAATGGGCCACATCGAAGAATCACAAGGAGAGTAAACAGATTATATGGGGAAAGTGACAAATTATTATAAAATAACTTAAGTAAATCTGTAAGAAGATGAAATGAATGGAGAAGATTATCAGAACTATTACAGACAAAACACAGTTAACAAAAAGAAACCTGAGAAATATTCAGAAATAAGGACAGGTTTAAGAAGAACATGAGAGATGTCGATAAGTGAGGAAACGTGCAACAGGAATCTGAGACAAGTAGCAGGGAAAGAGTGAGGGTAATCTGTACAAATAAACAAAACTGAAAATTCAGGTCAGGCCGAGAACCAATTTTTCAAAGTAATTTTATTTAAAAACTGACAAATTCCCTCACTCTACACTTTTATAAAGTCAAATATTACACTAAAATACACAATCTAATATCAGCATGAATTTTAAAAACCATTTAAATCCTAATAAGTCAGACATCTTTAAGGTGTCCCCATTCTAAAGACTATTCACATGAAATATGTACATACACAATAAAATCAAAACCAAGATTCCTTGTTTCTCATATTAAGTTCACGTTTTCAAATGCGACACTCAAGGCTTACAAAGGACTTCTGGAGACTGCAGGTGGAGAAGAATCAAAGGAGTTGAACTGTCTTCTCCCTTATCTGTCTTTTGTTTTCTCACAGTTTGGTTCAACAATGGGAATATCACTGACATCGAGAGGATTTTGAAAGGTTTTGTTGCTAATCACACCAGAAGGTGTGCTAATTGCCCTCTTCAAAACTGAAGAAACAACACTTTTCTTTGGAGTATGATGGTTTGGAGTTTGAGAGTGTTCTTCAATTCTGCTCCTATTCCTTACTTCACACTAATGCACACTAATTTCTTGTAGTTTTGTTTGAGCTGCTTCAACATCCATTCTGTCTAACAAAACAACTGGAAAACTAGCCAGCTTCACTCTGTTTAGTGCATTTTCTTGTCTACCACATAGATTTGGAGAATCGTTTTCAACACATGTGTTTCTTGAACTTTTTGCTCTTGATTACTTCTTCATAAGGTAAGAAGTAAAATTAACAGCGTTATCTTTAACTATTTGCTGGGCTCCAGGGATAGAATGACTTCCCGTAACTGTCAACATCAGAATGTTTGGTAAAAGGTATTTCATAACAATGAAATCCAACAGCTCAACATCTCCATGCAGAGGCTGACAAAGATGTTTCAAATCGATAAAGCTAACAGTGAAATATCTGGTCTCTTCTTTCGAGTATTTTCAATCTGATGATGACTGTCAAAGAACAAACATTTTACACAGTTCTGTTAACTGCTGGATAACATGTTTAATGAGATGTATATTAAATTTCGGAGTAAAGCCTTCCAATAAGGTAGTAAAATCAGAAAGTGGATTGGATAAGATATTGATTAATTTCCGAAACTCTTCAAGAGACAGGTCAGTTGTCTGCAGAACAACAGGAAAGTTGTTATCTCTAACGTACCGTAACGATCTTCTATCTAAGTCCAAATATGCTGGGATAGGGTTCCAGATTGAATAAATATCATATTACTTATCTCATTTCTGTCAGACTTACTTGGATGGCAAAACAAAAACCTAGAGAGATAATAATAGTATAGTTGTTATTAATTTTGTTGTGAAACGTTTTCATATAAATACATCTTTAATAATTGGTTTTTAAACATTTGTATTTGTAGCAACAGTGTTAACAATAGATCACTGGTATTTGGGACTTAGTATTTATTTTCAGGCCATAAGTATAAATACAGTGGTTTTAGATCAGTGTAACATTTATGTGTTCATGTTTCATTAGATGTAATGTGTGGGTTTTATTTAGAAACTTAATACTGACATACACTTTTAATTTTACTTATTCTATGATATTATTGTCTTTAAGGTTAATTTAATTAAATAATAAGGTTTGCTTTTGTTTGTTTGTTTTGAATTTTGTGCAAAGCTACTCAAGGGCTATCTGCGCTAGTCATCACTAATTTAGCAGTGTAAGACTAGAGGGAAGGCGGCTAGTCATCACCACCCACCGCCAACTCTTGGGCTACTCTTTTACTCTTTTTTTTGGGCTCAGCGGTATGTCTGCGGACTTACAACGCTAAATACCGGGTTTCGATACCCGTGGTGGGCAGGGCACAGATAGCCCATTGTGTAGCTTTGTGCTTAATTCAAAACAACAACAACAACAAATACATATATAATACGATTATTAATAAAAATGGTAACAGAAGTCCCAGTTTCAAATCTTCAATAATTAGCGGGTCAACGATGACCGACAGTCATGCATATTTTGTTCTGTAATGCGCTAAACTTTCGTCACCTGCGTAAAACAAACAACCTTCTGAGCAAATTCAATGTTTTATAATCTCCCATCTGGGTTATGACCACTCCTCAAACCATCAAGACAATATATATATATATGTATACATGAATCGTTGTAGGATTTATCATTGTTACAGCGTTCTCTCTACCCAAATAAACTTCATCCAAGAATATCTAACTAGCCTTGTTCGCCTATGTAAGTAAAGTTAAACACGAATATGAAATAGCCTGAAAAAATAGTATCCTTACACAGAAACAAAATGCTTGAAAATATAGATCGCGTTAATCAATTAAAATCTCTCTTACATCAAATTATCTTATTCTCGTTAATGATTCGACAGTTACAAATGATAAAACTGATGTTTTGTCCCAGTACTCTTTATCATTTTCTATAAGTAAGGATTTCCCAAACTGACAATTCATAATTCTAACAAATGAATCATAATGGTTATATTGAATGTTGTTCAAGTGTTTTTGGCATAAAAAATAATAACAATAATAAAAAGTTATCTTTTTTCTCTTTTTTGCCACGACATGAACTGTCCTTAAAGGGAAGTTCAAGAATTGATGGTGGGTTTTATTTACTAAATAAAATATGTTTGTGTGTGGGTTTAATCTTAACAAGGGGGTGTCTGCGACAGGCCCACAATAGCTATTCTACAGACTTTATTTTTAGCTCAAAAGTAAAACTAATGAAGAGAAATTTAAAAACGTTAAGATAAAATCTTTTCAAATACGATGTAAAACGCTTAATCCGTCTCTGATTTGAAAACCAATTAATGATTCAAGTAACTTTTACTTAAGTTTGAAATAAAATAAAATGCCGATTGGTACATAATTAAATAGCGTCTAGACTAGCTTTGTCTTGATATCTGTTTTGGTTTTGAATTTCGGGCAAAGTTACTCGAGGGCTATCTGCGCTAGCCATCCCTAATTTAAAAGTATAAGACCAGAGGGAAGGCAGCTAGTTATCACTACCCACTGACAACTCTTGGCCTCCTATTTTACTAGCAAATAGTGGGATTGGCCATCACATTGTAATGCCCCACAGCTAAAAGGGCAAAAACGTCTGGTATGACAGTGATTCGAACCGGCAACCTTCACATTACGAGTCAAGTGTCTTAACCATCTGGCTATCTCGGGCCGCTGATATCTGGTAAGGAACCTCCTAGGTTGAATAATTAATATTAAAATACAATAACAGTAACTTTTACATAAGGTAAATTTTGACTTTTAATAATTTCATCCTTTCGACCTTTGGTAAGGCATAATCATCAGTTAGAAATAGTTGTTATTGTATTTTGAAATTATCTGTTACCTTATTTTCTGAGGTACGAAATTATACCGTATTATACCGTGATACTTGCCAGGTTAGTTTTGTTTTCCCTGTAATGAATTAACTACAAAATAATAAGTTGAATACATAATCCTTTTATCTTTCGTTAAATTCAAACCTACGAAATATATTAATAAACTAGATATTTGGTGAAACGACCTCTAACGTGTTTTCTTTCAACAGCAGATAAAAGCAAAATGAAGAGTAAGAAAAATATTTTTTCAAGTTCATACGTCATGCTGTGTTGTATCGTACAGTTTATAATTATTTTCGTGATTTATGGCACGTGCACGTTACACTAACGTCACGACAGTACAAATTACAACGTTAAGTACCCCTTATATGGCATCATTTTAGTGTTTACTGACTGAGAGACAGACAGATAACACCCTACAGTATAATAGTGCAAATGGTTAAAACAGAAGATCACCAAAGGCTCTCTTACACCGCAATAATAGTAAAAAAAGAGCCGCTGTGTATTCGGAGAGCGGTTGAGAATTGATACCATGTGATTAGTATCCTCCGGTGTAGGGTGACGTGAGTGGGGAGAAAACAGTTGTAGTTAAAGTACAGATTGTTGTTTTTCTTTTATATTAACATGGATTAAAAGTTAAAGTATCCAATTAGTTTCATGCTATACGGATGATAGTAAAAAACATAAAAACACCATATGGTTATTAAAAAAGTTGTCATTTAGTGTCTAAAATTTGAGCCAAAATGCAGATAAATCCAGTAAGTAATTTCAATTGAAAATATCAGTATTAATCAATTCAGAGAATCCTACAAGGGTTTAGAAAATTATGAACTCTCGATCTTTAACATATTTCTGTTCAAATGTATGATAGTCTAAAACCAAAAACACCAACTAAATATCCATTGTAAGTTAGAATTTATCTTTCTCTACACATATAATCTCATAAGGAGTTTTTTCTAGATCACTAGTGCCCCGATAAAGTTCATGCTAATAATACCATTTTGTGGATCAGATAATGATTATTGTATAAAGAACACTTTTATGTAATAACTTGACCACTAACCAAATATCGTCATATCACTAGGTAAAATACATCTAAATAGTCAGCATGACTTCCAGTATTATCAGAAAAGTACAGAAAACACACTAAGCATTTTCCGCAAAGCCACTTAACCCCAAAGTTTTAGTATTTAACCTTCGTCTAAACAATTAATTAAGAAAAATGACTATTTAGTCGTATGTAGTCAGTAACGTAGGTTTTTGAGGGCCGAAAGAAGGCCAGTAAGGCCATATCTTGACCACTTGTTAATAGCTACAATTAATGAATTTAAACTTGTTTCTTGTAATACAATACATTACGTTGTATATATGCAATATAAAAATTCAGTATCCTACTAAAATCATAAAAACCAGATACTTACAGATCGTCACACACTGGTTACCTTAGTGTGACATGATCGTCTAGATCTTCAAAATGACGAAACAAAATATTTCTCCACTTCACGAGAAACAGATTTTCGTAAACGGTGGAGAAACTTCTTCAGAGAATTTTTCGATTTTTTGTCACTGAAATAGAAACAATAATTACAAATACTGAATTTGTTTTGGTACATTTACACAAAGTGAATTTCATCAGAGAAGATCTATAGATCTATATTTATTTATATAAACTGTATTATATTGATAAATCCTGGCATTAGGTTTAGTGGCTAATAACTTTGATAACATTGACAAATGTCACGATTCACGAATTTAAACAAGTTCAAACATAAAAAAAAATATTGTTCAATCAATTTGACAGTATGAGTAGTGTCTCAACAACTACTAGATCTACCGTATACCAGCTAAACTGAAGAGTCCTAATATTACATGAAATACTTCGATAACACAGGGTTTAGTAGACGTGATGTAGTTTACAACTTGAAGTTCGTCCTGTGAAATTAAACGTGCTAGAATATTTACATGTTGGAATAAATATCGACTAAATATTCAATGTGTATTCGAGGGTCACGTAAAATACGTCACCAAATTTGTCATCCTGATTTTCAAATACAAGAATTAAAGGTTCAGATAAAATTATAATTGAAAATCGACATTTAGAAAGTATTGAAGACAAAGATGACATGAAAGGTTGCGTTTAGCTGTCCCGGCATGACCACGTGGGTAGGAGGGCCCTGGACTCTTAATCTGAGAGTCGCGAGTTCGAATCCCCGTCACATCAAACATTCCCGCCCTTTCACCCGTGGGAGAATTTTTAATTCATGGTCAATCCCACTATTCTTTGATTGAAGAGTAGCCCAAAAGTTAGCGGTGTGTGGTGATGACAAGCTGCCTTTCCTTTAGTCGTCCGCTGCTATATTAATGACAGTTAGAGCACATGGCTTTCCTGTAGCTTTACGCGAAATTCAAAACAAACAAACAATTATAACACCATGACTACTTGATAGTAGCTAATACACAAAACAAATAAACAATGATAACACCATGACTGTTTGATACAACTAATACACAAAACAAACAAACAACTATAACACCATGACTGTTTGACAGTAACTAATACACATCACTGATGTATGTTCTTCAAATCTATCAATATATATGTTCACCATGGTGATTGAAAGACAACGATAAAGAAAAATATATAATATACATTAACTGATACACATATTTTTCAAACCGAACGTGTCCTATCTGATTTAGAAAACATATGGAAACATCTTTCTAGTTTCAAAATGTTTATTCAGTATTTCACCTGTATCGTAACTTCATAAATGCTACATTTGGCTAGGTTGTTTTGAATTTTGTACAACGCTACATGTGGGTTATCTGCGCTAATTGTCCTTAACTTAGGAGTTATAGACTAGAAAAAGAAGACATATAATAAACACCACCCAATGTTAACAACTGGGTTACACTTTTACCAACAAACAATGAGACTGATCATCATATTATATCAGCCCCCCCCCCAGCTGAACTGAAAGTGTGTTTGGTATGACGGGAGTTCAAATCTGCGTCCTGCAGATTGTGAGAAGAGCGCTCGGAGAACTATTTAAGCTAAGTTTCAGGTTTATTTCAAAATACATACCTTTCAGGTACGTCCACTTTTTCAGTTTCAATGATTTCCACCTTATAAGTTTTGTCTGACAATATAACTGAAAAAGAAAGATTATAAAATTGTTTTCATCAATAACTTCATTTCTAACTGGTATATTTATGAATCATTATATACACAGACACACATCAAGATACGTATATAAGACGTGAAGTGAACATTTTTTTTTTTTCTAGGAGAAAACACTATACTTAGAAACTAAAAATTATATTTTATTACAACTTTGTACCCACAAAGAAAACTTAGAAACGTAATATAACTAATTAAAGAGTATAACACCGTCTATAGGTTAAGCCCATACATAATAGATGGGTCTCTTATTAAAGTTCAAAAACTTACAAAATAATATATAAACCCTGGTCTCCTACCAACATTCCATTCCATACCAGAAATTACTATTCTCTAGAATAACTTGAGCATTGACATTAAACGTTGAAAGAAAATAAACACCTTATTACCTAACCCTGAATAACTTCTACTACAGAAACAAAACAAGGCACATACATAGTATCCCATGCGAATGTGTTAAGATCACTTCATTATATTTATAAATCTTTGTATGCCTGTTCATTGTTGTATTAGCCTAATGATGTTATTTACTAAAGCATTAAATATTGACCTGGAAGAAACTGTAATAGAGAGACAGAACGTGATTTAAAATATCGTTTACATTTAGTATGTAGAAGAAGTAAAAATAATGATAATTCGGCCATAGCAGACTATTTACAACAATCATAATTAAAATATTATGAGTGAAGGTAGTCATTTTGGGCTTAACCGTAAGGTATTAGAACCAATGATATCCGTGAAACACTGGAAATATGAAAGAGGAAACAAATATAATGAATCATGAAACAGAGACGAAACTCAAACGTATTCCTTTGTAAGAGACTTCTCATAATGTATTTGTTTTATCTGAGATACACTTGTTAGACACTGTAAAACAATGTTTATAAATGTTATGAGTTGTGTAAGAACTCAACACTGAATTCACGATCCACAGTTTGGTGTTTAAACTACAATAATCATTAGAGGGACGTGAATGTTGTTGATACGTACATCTTCTATAGAAAAAGAGAGTATTTTTGATCTTCAATTGGGGTAAATTTGAGAGGGGGAGAGGAGGAGGTTTTTCCTCTTGTTTACAAATAACACAAATGTTTCAGAAAGATTCTCACTGAAACTTTTAAAGATATATTTTACCTTCTTCATTGGAAGCGAAAGAGACACTTTTCATAATTTTTCGCTGTTTGTAGATCATCGGATTCTAATGAAACAAAAAATATGTATATTTAACCAAAACTTTGTTCCTTTGTTTAAATTTAAGCCAAAGCTACAAAATGGACAAAATGAATTCTATTTCTATTATAATCAAAAATAAAGTATAAATATAATAACATTTTAATTTATAAAGGAAAAGTTATTGATTAATTATGCTTGTTTATTTTGAATTTCGCGAAAAGCTACTCGAGGGCTATGTGTAACAATAGAGAGAAGGCAACTAGTCATCACCACCCACCGCCAACTCTTGGGCTACTCTCTTACCAACGAATAGTGAGATATTCCAGTGCTTAATTAGATATATTTGTATGATATTTACCTGGAATAAATTTATTTTCATCAAATAATCGATATTTGTATAGAGGAGGATGAGCTTTGATGATTATCTAGCCCAAATGTTAGAAATACATTGAACTCATCTTATTTTTAAGTATCACGTATGTAGTTTTTAATATTTTCGCCTAGCAATATCTACTCCAAATATTAATGTGTCCTTGATATAAATCTATGATGGTTTGTTATTTTTATAATTTAACGACACTTCGGTGAATATAAGTGGAGAACAAATAATATTAATGTTAAATTATTTTCAACGATAATGAGATTTATCAATATAAATATACGTCCAATATACACTGCTGGCCAAAATCTTAAGGCCAACGAACATAAAGAAAAAATATGCATTTTGCGTTGTTAGACTCAACCACTTATTTGAGTAAAGCTTCGAAAGATGAAAATAAGAAAATGGAAAACAAAAATAAAAACCTCTTTTAGCATCTAATATGGAAAATGTGAACGCTATGAAATTAGCCTAAATACTAGCTGGTCAAAAGCTTCAGATCATATTGAAACGAAGCATTAATCGGTAAACACGTAACGAAATTTAATAATTTATGTTCAAGCAAAAGCGTTGAGAACATTTCCACTGACATCTCCTGTTTTACATTGGGTAAAAACAAGACAAAGGCTAAAAAGCTGACAGAGTTTGAACGTGACAGAATTGTCGAGCTGCAAAAGCAAGGCCTCTCTCAGTGTGCCATTGCAAGTGAGATTGGGCGTTGCAAAACTGCTGTTGAAAATTTCTTAAAAGACCCGAGGGATACGGAACGAGGATTTCATGTGGTCGGCTCAAGAAAATTTCGCCGGCGTTGAGCAGGACGATTCGACGGGTTGTCCGGCAAGACACCAGCCGATTGTCGAACCAGATTAAGGCCCTTACGGACGCAGAATGCGGCTCTAGAACAATAAGACGGTATCTACGAGAAAAAACTTTAACATCTGTAAACGTTTTCAAAGGCCAAGCCTCCTTCCACACCACGAAACAGCTCGATTACACTTTGCTGAGAAGCACCAAACATGGGACGTAGAAAAGTGGAAAAAGGTTTTGTTTTCTGATGAGACAAAATTTAACCTGGATGGTCCAAATGGCTTCCAACGTTACTGGTACGATAATGATATCCCACCGGAGTCAGTTTATACACGACACAATGAAGTAGGTTCTATCATGATCTGGAATGCTTTCTCCTTTATGGAACAATGGAGCTTCAGGTTATGCAGGGGCGTCAAACAGCAGCTGGCTACATTGTCATGTTGGAGAGAGCATCCTTATTGACTGAAGGCCCTCGCTTGTGTGGAAATGGCTGAATCTATCAGCAGGACAACGCGGCAATCCACAATGCCAATGTCAGGATAAAGAACTTTTTCATGGCGAATAACGTGATTCCTTTGGACCATTCAGCGTGTTCTCCCGAACTGAACCCCATTGAAAATGTTTGGAGGTGGATGGCAAGGGTAGTCTATAGAAATGGACGTCAATTCGAAACAGTATTTGATCGTCGTGAAGCCATCTTCACTATTTGGAATATCATTCCAGCCAGCCTTCTGCAAACGCTTATATCGACCATGCCAAAGCGAATGTTTGCAGTTATTCGCAATGACGGCCGTGCAACTTAGAACTGAGACCTCTTGTTGGGCATTTCTTACCCTGTTTAGGACTTCTTTTGGGTATTATCTTAAACTTTGGCCAGCTAATATTTGTGCTAATTTCATAATGTTCACATTTTCCCTATAAAATGCTGAAAAGGTTTTTTATTTTTATTTTTCCTTTTCTTATTTTCATCTTTCGAAGTGCTACTCAAATAAGTGGTTGAATCTAACATCGCGAAATGCATATTTTTTCCTTATGTTCATTGGCCTTAAGATTTTGGCCAGCAGTGTGTATATAAAGATAACATTACTTTGTGTATGTGACAACCTAAGAGAAAATTCGTTAATCACCTGGTCCATCGGAACTTGTAACTTAGTTATAGTTCATACACTTCAGACTGTAAAACACATTTGTTTATTTTTTGTTGATTTTTAAAATATAATAAAATCATTTTAAATATAATAGATTAGTACGTTATAGAACTTAATCTTTAATGTCAAAGAATCAAACTTAAAGTAAATTTGAATTTAGTTCAGAAGAGTGGACTGTATATTCAAATTACAATATACATTTAATATACCAAACCATATATTTCAAGTGTAATATAAATGCAATATGAATAAACGTTTATTTCAAGTGGAAGTACAATTATGAGTAATTAGGTTTATCCGGGGTTCACTATCTAGTTGATCTATATTTTATGTATCAGTAGGTTTGCTGTTTAATTAGGTGTACATACAGAATGTTTTTATGTTTCTCTTATCACTTGTCCAGCATGACTTAGGAATTAAAATAGATTCGCAGTTCGAATTATGTTACTGTAAATTTACTCTCTTGATTTTCAGGCTGAGAGTTCGGTGAAATCAGGTAATTCGATTACAGTAGCTCATACGTTTGTAGCGGATGGTGTTTACCACCTACTTTCTAGTCTACCACTTGAAAATTAAGGACGAACAACACAGATAACTCTTTTAATCGTTATGTTTTCGTTCGAAGCTACAGTTATATTCACTATTCGTCCTGATTTTAAATATGCAGAACTAGACATGGGTTTGTTTGTTTGTTTTTGAATTTAACCCAAAGCTACACGAGGGTTACCTGTATTAGCCGTTCTTAAGTTAGCAGTGTAAGACTAGAAGAAAGGAAGGCAGCTAGTCAACAACAACCACAGCCAATTCTAGGGCTACTATTCAATCAATGAATAGTGGGATTGACCATAATTTTATAACGCCCCCATAGCTGAAAGAGCGAGCGTATTTGGTGAGAGGGGGATTGGAACCAGCGACCCTCAGGTTACGCGACGAGCGTCCTAACCACCTGGCCATGTCGGCCCGAACAAGACATGGCCTACTTTTGATTTATACATGGTAAGAATAATCGTCCCAGTTTAATAATCACAAAGCTATAACCTTTGAAATAAGTGGAAGTTCTGATACCTCATACAGTATGTTATATTCGTTGGGAAAGTCTAACGTTCCCATAACAACAGATGCTTTTTTAAGCAGGATTTTAAGGGTTTAATAACTTCTACCTGCTTTGTTTTTTCTGATGATATATTTGAAAAGAAAGATTATAAAATTCTTGTCATTAAAACTTCATTTCTGAGAGGCTTCTAACTGATATATTTACGAATTATTATGCACACAATCACACACACACACACACATCAAGATACGTATATCAGACGTGAAGTAAACAATTTTCTTTTCTTTTAGGGAGAAAACCCTATATTTAGAAACTCACTATTACATTTTATTACAACTTTGTACCCATAAAGAAGACTTAGAACCTTAATAGAACTAATTAAAAAATGTAACACCGTCTACAGGTTAAGCCCATACATAATAAATGGGTATTTGCTTAAAGTTCAAAACCTTAAAAAATATTATATAAACCCTGGTCTACTACCGACATTCCATTCTATACCAGAAATTACTATTCTCTAGAATAACTTGAGCATTGACATTAAACGTTGAAAGAAAATAAACACCTTATTACCTAACCCTGAATAACTTCTACTACAGGAACAAAACAAGGCACATACATAGTATTTCATGCGAATCTATTAAGATCACTTCGTTATATATATAAATCTTTGAATGCCAGCTCATTGTTTTATTAGCCTAATGATGTTATTTACTCAAGCATTAAATCTTGACATGGAAGAAACTGTAATAGAGAGACAGAACTTGATCTAAAATATCGTTTACATTAAGTATGTAGAAGAAGTAAAAATAATGATAATTCGGCCATAGCAGACTATTTACAACAAACATAATTAAAATATTATAAGTAAAGGTAATCATTGTGGGCTTAACCGTAAGGTATTAGAGCCAATGACATCCGTGAAACATTGGAAATACGAAAAAGGAAACAAATGTAATGAATCATGAAACAGAGACGAAAGACGTATTTCTTTGTAAGAGACTTCTCACAATGTATTAGTTTTATCTGAGATACAATTGTTAGACACTATACAACAATGCTTATAAATGTTATAAGTTGAGTAAGAACTCAACATTATATTCACGTTCCACAGTTTGGTGTTTAAACTACGATAATCATTAGAAGGACGTGAATGTTGTTGATACGTACATCTTCTATAGGAAAAGAGAGTATTTTAGATCTGCAGTTGGGGTAAATTTGAGAGGGGGGAGAGGAGGAAGTTTTTCTTCTGGTCTACAGATAATACAAATCTTTTAGAAAGATTAACACTGAAATTTTTAAAGATATATTTTACCTTGTTCGCTGGAACATATAAAGACATGTTTGACAATTTTAGGCTAGTTGCAGGCCATCGGTATCATGTTATTCTAATGAAACAAAAAATATGTATATTTAACCATAACCATAATTTAAGCCAAAGCTACAAAATGGACTATCTGTGCTCTGCTTATTACAGGTATCGAAACCAGGTATCTGACGTTTTAATTCCTCATATTTGTCATTGTGCCACTGGATACACATCCAAAACACAAAACAAAAGACTCTCTCGTGGGTACGAATAAGAAAATATTGATGTATCTGGCTTTTATTTCCTTTTTTTTTATTAACTTCTACTGGTATCGTAACTCCAAAGCTCGCTCTTTATGAAATAGTTTTACTGAGAAACTTTAAGAGAAAAACATACAAATACTGCTTTTCAACTAATATAATATAATAATATAAATGCAATTTATTTTTATATAATTTCATATTTTCATTTACTCTTTATTTTCTGTAAGTCTCAGTAAATATTTTCTTGATTTCTCAATTTCTATCGTCTTTACACAACCAATTTCTTCTGCGCTCTGACAGTGAGGTATTCAGAATAGCGCCAAATATTTATAAAATATTTTTCAAAAAATAATTTTTAATGTTTTACATTACGATCTTAAAAAGGAAACACATAAAAATATAGTGATTTGAGAACTTTTCATTTTTAAAATGCATTCAATATACTGTTTACTGGCATATAGAAGACTTTTTTCAGGTCATCTAGTGTGTAATTTATATAAATATATGTCTAATTTTAAGTTATGCAATACAGGTTACATTAAATTTATAAAATTAAGTTGTGGTTTTATATATATATATGATAAATTTACATTCATTCCATGTTAGATTGTTTGTAAATTGTGTATTTTATGGCAGTAAACGTTTTAATGAAGATAACTAAAGAACCACATTTTCATGTTTTCTCTTTAGGGGTAGTCATGTAAAACATAAAATATTACTCTTAAAATATTTTATAAATTGTTGATGCTCCCAGCGGCATGTCTGTGAACTAACTACGCCAAAACCTGTTTTTAATATCTGTGGTGAGCAAAGTAAACATAACCAGTTGTGTAACTTTGTGCTGAACGTTATATAACCTGATCGTGTGGATTTGCGTTGTCGACGTTCTTGTTGTTTCTCCATTTTGCAAGGTCGATATTCATGTTTCCTGGAGAAAATGTTTTGTATGGTCCTCTTAATACGATTTTTTACACCCTGGAGAAACTTTTTTGACGGATATTTGTGATTTCTTGTCACTAAAATAGAAACAATAATTACAAATACTGAATTTGTTTTGGTACATTTACACAAAAGTGAATTTCTTCAGAGAAGGTCTATACATCTATATTTATTTATATAAACTGTGTTATGTTAATAAATCCTGGCATTAGTTTTAGTGGCTAATAACTTTGCTAACATTAACTAATATCACAGTTCACGAATTTAAACCCAAACAATTATTGATCAATCAGTTTTACAGTATGGGTACTGTCTCAACAACTATTAGATCTTCCGTATACCAGCTGGTATTACATGAAATACTTCGATAACACAGGGTATAGTAGATGTGATGTAGTTTACATGTTCCTGTCCACTTTCATTCACAAGTTATTATATTACCTATACTCCATGGTAACATTTCCTAGAATAAAAATGGCTCCAAAAAATGTATCGGGATATAAAATAGTTGAAGTTCGTCCTGTGAAATTAAACGTGCTTGAATATTTACATGTTGGCATAATATCGACTAAATTTTTTTATGTTTGTTTGAGGGTCACGTAAAATACGTCACCAAATTTGTCTTCCTGATTTTCAAATACAAGAATTAAAGTTTCAGATAAAATTATAATTGAAAATCGACACTTAGAAAGTATTGAAGACAAAGATGACATGGAAGATTCCGTTTAGCTGGCCCGGCATGAGCACGTGAGTAGGGCACGAGACACGTGATCTGAGAGTCGCGAGTTCGAATCCCCATCACATCAAACATTCCCGCCCTTTCACCCGTGGGAGAATTTTTAATTCACGGTCAATACCATTTTACTTTGTTTGAAGAGTAGCCCAAAAGTAAGCGGTGCTTGGTGCTGACTATCTGCCTTTCCTTTAGTCGTTTGCTGCTATATTAATGACGGTTATGGCAGATAGCTTTCTTGTAGCTTTATGCGAAATTTAAAACAAACAAACAATTATAACACCATGACTGATTGATAGTAACTAATACACATCACTGGTATATATTCTTCAAATGTATCAATATATATGTTCAACATGGTGATTGGAAGACAACTATAAAGACCGATATATAACATACATTAACTGATACACATATTTTTCAAACAGAACGTGTCCTATTTGATTTAGCAAACATATGAAAAAGTCTTTCTAGTTTCAAATTGTTTATTCAGTACTTCACCAGTTTTCGTAACGTCATAAATGCTACGTTTGGCTGGGTTGTTTTGAATTTTGCACAACGCTACACGTGGGTTATCTGCGCTAATTGTTCTTAACTTAGGAGTTATAGACTAGAAACGGAAGACATCTAATCAACACCACCCAATGTCAACACCTGTGTTACACTTTTACCAACAAATAGTGAGACTGATCATCATATTATAACAGACTCCCTCAGCTGAACTGAAAGTGTGTTTGGTATGACGGAAGTTCAAATCTGCGTCCTGCAGGTTGTGAGTAGAACGCTCGGAGAACTGTCTTAAGTGAGTGTCAGGTTTATTTCAAGATAAATACCTTTCAGATACGGCCTTCTTTAAAAGAAATGGATGTTCTGACACATCATGCAAGGTGTCATCTTCGATACGTAAGTCAACAGGTGAGGTTTTCTTGAGGCAGGAATTTTGAGTGTTAGTAGCTCCCACCTCATTAGTTTCGTCTGATAAAATATCTGAAACAGAAAGATTATAAAATTGTTGTCATTAATAACTTCATTTCCAAGAGGCTTCTAACTGATATATTTACGAATTATTATACACACAATCACACACTCACACATCAAGATACGTATATACGACGTAAAATAAACAATTTTTTTTTCTTTTCAGGGAGAAAACCCTATATTTAGAATCTTACTATTACATTTTATTGCAGCTTTGTATCCACAAAGAAGACTTAGAAACTTAATAAAACTAATTAAAAAATGTAACACCGTCTACAGGTTAAGCCCATACATAATAAATGGGTATTTGCTTAAAGTTCAAAACATTACAAAATATTATACTAACCCTAGCCTTCTACTGACATTCCATTCTATGCCAGAAATTACTATTCTCTAGAATAACTTGAACATTGACATTAAACGTTGGAATAAAAATAAACACCTTCTTACCTACCTCTGAATAGCTTCTACCAGAGGAACAAAACAAGGCACGTACATAGTATCCCATGCGAATGTATTAAGATCACTTTATTACATTTATAAATCTTTGTATGCCAGCTCATTGTTGTATTAGCCTAATGATGTTCTTTACTCAAGCATTAAAAGGAACGTGTACCTGTACCTCACGTTAGAGGTTTGATTATTGGTTAATGCATTTAAAATAAACAAATATTTTATCGTATATTTAAATCGACAGATAAGATACAACAAATATTTGATAATACTAAAGTTAACATACAGTTAACAGAGAAAATTCATAAATTTGAATGTTGATATGGAAGAAACTGTAATGAACAGACAGAACGTGATCTAAGTATCGTTTACATTAAGTATGTAGAAGAAGTAAATATAATGATAATTCGGCCATAGCAGACTATTTACAACAAACATAATTAAAATATTATGAGTGAATGTTGTCATTGTGCGCTTAACCGTAAGGTGTTAGAGCCAATGATATCCGTGAAACATTGGAAATACGAAAAAGGAAACAAATGTAATGAATCATGAAACAGAGACGAAAGACGTATTTCTTTGTAAGAGACTTCTCACAATGTATTTGTTTTATCTGAGATACAATTGTTAGACACTGAACAACAATGTTTATAAATGTCATAAGTTGTGTAAGAACTCAACATTGTATTCACGTTCCACAGTTTGGTGTTTAAATTACCATAACCATTAGAAGGACGTGAATGTTGTTGATACGTACATCTTCTATAGGAAAAGAGAGTATTTTAGATCTGCAGTTGGGGTAAATTTGAGAGGGTGGAGAGGAGGAAGTTTTTCTTCTGGTCTACAGATAATACAAATCTTTTAGAAAGATTAACACTGAAATTTTTAAAGATATATTTTACCTTGTTCGCTGGAACATATAAAGACATGTTTGACAATTTTAGGCTAGTTGCAGGCCATCGGTATCATGTTATTCTAATGAAACAAAAAATATGTATATTTAACCATAACCATAATTTAAACCAAAGCTACAAAATGGACTATCTGTGCTCTGCTTATTACAGGTATCGAAACCAGGTATCTGACGTTTTAATTCCTCATATTTGTCATTGTGCCACTGGATACACATCCAAAACACAAAACAAAAGACTCTCTCGTGGGTACGAATAAGAAAATATTGATGTATCTGGCTTTTATTTCCTTTTTTTTATTAACTTCTACTGGTATCGTAACTCCAAAGCTCGCTCTTTATGAAATAGTTTTACTGAGAAACTTTAAGAGAAAAACATACAAATACTGCTTTTCAACTAATATAATATAATAATATAAATGCAATTTATTTTTTATATAATTTCATATTTTCATTTACTCTTTATTTTCTGTAAGTCTCAGTAAATATTTTCTTGATTTCTCAATTTCTATCGTCTTTACACAACCAATTTCTTCTGCGCTCTGACAGTGAGGTATTCAGAATAGCGCTAAATATTTATAAAATATTTTTCAAAAAATAATTTTTAATGTTTTACATTACGATCTTAAAAAGGAAACACATAAAAATATAGTGATTTGAGAACTTTTCATTTTTTAAAATGCATTCAATATACTGTTTACTGGCATATAGAAGACTTTTTCAGGTCATCTAGTGTGTAATTTATATAAATATATGTCTAATTTTAAGTTATGCAATACAGGTTACATTAAATTTATAAAATTAAGTTGTGGTTTTATATATATATATATGATAAATTTACATTCATTCCATGTTAGATTGTTTGTAAATTGTGTATTTTATGGCAGTAAACGTTTTAATGAAGGTAACTAAAGAACCACATTTTCATGTTTTCTCTTTAGGGGTAGTCATGTAAAACATAAAATATTACTCTTAAAAATATTTTATAAATTGTTGATGCTCCCAGCGGCATGTATGTGAACTAACTACGCCAGAAACCTGTTTTTAATATCTGCGGTGAGCAAAGTAAACATAACCAGTTGTGTAACTTTGTGCTGAACGTTATATAACCTGATCGTGTGGATTTGCGTTGTCGACGTTCTTGTTGTTTCTCCATTTTGCAAGGTCGATATTCATGTTTCCTGGAGAAAATGTTTTGTATGGTCCTCTTAATACGAATTTTTACACCCTGGAGAAACTTTTTTGACGGATATTTGTGATTTCTTGTCACTAAAATAGAAACAATAATTACAAATACTGAATTTGTTTTGGTACATTTACACAAAAGTGAATTTCTTCAGAGAAGGTCTATACATCTATATTTATTTATATAAACTGTGTTATGTTAATAAATCCTGGCATTAGTTTTAGTGGCTAATAACTTTGATAACATTGACTAATATCACAGTTCACGAATTTAAACCCAAACAATTATTGATCAATCAGTTTTACAGTATGGGTACTGTCTCAACAACTATTAGATCTTCCGTATACCAGCTAAACTGAAGAGTCCTGGTATTACATGAAATACTTCGATAACACAGGGTATAGTAGATGTGATGTAGTTTACATGTTCCTGTCCACTTTCATTCACAAGTTATTATATTACCTATACTCCATGGTAACATTTCCTAGAATAAAATGGCTCCAAAATGTATCGGGATATAAAATAGTTGAAGTTCGTCCTGTGAAATTAAACGTGCTTGAATATTTACATGTTGGCATAATATCGACTAAATTTTTTTATGTTTGTTTGAGGGTCACGTAAAATACGTCACCAAATTTGTCTTCCTGATTTTCAAATACAAGAATTAAAGTTTCAGATAAAATTATAATTGAAAATCGACACTTAGAAAGTATTGAAGACAAAGATGACATGGAAGATTCCGTTTAGCTGGCCCGGCATGAGCACGTGAGTAGGGCACGAGACACGTGATCTGAGAGTCGCGAGTTCGAATCCCCATCACATCAAACATTCCCGCCCTTTCACCCGTGGGAGAATTTTTAATTCACGGTCAATACCATTTTACTTTGTTTGAAGAGTAGCCCAAAAGTAAGCGGTGCTTGGTGCTGACTATCTGCCTTTCCTTTAGTCGTTTGCTGCTATATTAATGACGGTTATGGCAGATAGCTTTCTTGTAGCTTTATGCGAAATTTAAAACAAACAAACAATTATAACACCATGACTGATTGATAGTAACTAATACACATCACTGGTATATATTCTTCAAATGTATCAATATATATGTTCAACATGGTGATTGGAAGACGACTATAAAGACCGATATATAACATACATTAACTGATACACATATTTTTCAAACAGAACGTGTCCTATTTGATTTAGCAAACATATGAAAAAGTCTTTCTAGTTTCAAATTGTTTATTCAGTACTTCACCAGTTTTCGTAACGTCATAAATGCTACGTTTGGCTGGGTTGTTTTGAATTTTGCACAACGCTACACGTGGGTTATCTGCGCTAATTGTTCTTAACTTAGGAGTTATAGACTAGAAACGGAAGACATCTAATCAACACCACCCAATGTCAACACCTGTGTTACACTTTTACCAACAAATAGTGAGACTGATCATCATATTATAACAGACTCCCTCAGCTGAACTGAAAGTGTGTTTGGTATGACGGAAGTTCAAATCTGCGTCCTGCAGGTTGTGAGTAGAACGCTCGGAGAACTGTCTTAAGTGAGTGTCAGGTTTATTTCAAGATAAATACCTTTCAGATACGGCCTTCTTTAAAAGAAATGGATGTTCTGACACATCATGCAAGGTGTCATCTTCGATACGTAAGTCAACAGGTGAGGTTTTCTTGAGGCAGGAATTTTGAGTGTTAGTAGCTCCCACCTCATTAGTTTCGTCTGATAAAATATCTGAAACAGAAAGATTATAAAATTGTTGTCATTAATAACTTCATTTCCAAGAGGCTTCTAACTGATATATTTACGAATTATTATACACACAATCACACACTCACACATCAAGATACGTATATACGACGTAAAATAAACAATTTTTTTTCTTTTCAGGGAGAAAACCCTATATTTAGAATCTTACTATTACATTTTATTGCAGCTTTGTATCCACAAAGAAGACTTAGAAACTTAATAAAACTAATTAAAAAATGTAACACCGTCTACAGGTTAAGCCCATACATAATAAATGGGTATTTGCTTAAAGTTCAAAACATTACAAAATATTATACTAACCCTAGCCTTCTACTGACATTCCATTCTATGCCAGAAATTACTATTCTCTAGAATAACTTGAACATTGACATTAAACGTTGGAATAAAAATAAACACCTTCTTACCTACCTCTGAATAGCTTCTACCAGAGGAACAAAACAAGGCACGTACATAGTATCCCATGCGAATGTATTAAGATCACTTTATTACATTTATAAATCTTTGTATGCCAGCTCATTGTTGTATTAGCCTAATGATGTTCTTTACTCAAGCATTAAAAGGAACGTGTACCTGTACCTCACGTTAGAGGTTTGATTATTGGTTAATGCATTTAAAATAAACAAATATTTTATCGTATATTTAAATCGACAGATAAGATACAACAAATATTTGATAATACTAAAGTTAACATACAGTTAACAGAGAAAATTCATAAATTTGAATGTTGATATGGAAGAAACTGTAATGAACAGACAGAACGTGATCTAAGTATCGTTTACATTAAGTATGTAGAAGAAGTAAATATAATGATAATTCGGCCATAGCAGACTATTTACAACAAACATAATTAAAATATTATGAGTGAATGTTGTCATTGTGCGCTTAACCGTAAGGTGTTAGAGCCAATGATATCCGTGAAACATTGGAAATACGAAAAAGGAAACAAATGTAATGAATCATGAAACAGAGACGAAAGACGTATTTCTTTGTAAGAGACTTCTCACAATGTATTTGTTTTATCTGAGATACAATTGTTAGACACTGAACAACAATGTTTATAAATGTCATAAGTTGTGTAAGAACTCAACATTGTATTCACGTTCCACAGTTTGGTGTTTAAATTACCATAACCATTAGAAGGACGTGAATGTTGTTGATACGTACATCTTCTATAGGAAAAGAGAGTATTTTAGATCTGCAGTTGGGGTAAATTTGAGAGGGGGGGGAGAGGAGGAAGTTTTTCTTCTGGTCTACAGATAATACAAATCTTTTAGAAAGATTAACACTGACATTTTTAAAGATATATTTTACCTTGTTCGCTGGAACATATAAAGACATGTTTGACAATTTTAGGCTAGTTGCAGGCCATCGGTATCATGTTATTCTAATGAAACAAAAAATATGTATATTTAACCATAACCATAATTTAAGCCAAAGCTACAAAATGGACTATCTGTGCTCTGCTTATTACAGGTATCGAAACCAGGTATCTGACGTTTTAATTCCTCATATTTGTCATTGTGCCACTGGATACACATCCAAAACACAAAACAAAAGACTCTCTCGTGGGTACGAATAAGAAAATATTGATGTATCTGGCTTTTATTTCCTTTTTTTTTATTAACTTCTACTGGTATCGTAACTCCAAAGCTCGCTCTTTATGAAATAGTTTTACTGAGAAACTTTAAGAGAAAAAACATACAAATACTGCTTTTCAACTAATATAATATAATAATATAAATGCAATTTATTTTTATATAATTTCATATTTTCATTTACTCTTTATTTTCTGTAAGTCTCAGTAAATATTTTCTTGATTTCTCAATTTCTATCGTCTTTACACAACCAATTTCTTCTGCGCTCTGACAGTGAGGTATTCAGAATAGCGCCAAATATTTATAAAATATTTTTCAAAAAATAATTTTTTAATGTTTTACATTACGATCTTAAAAAGGAAACACATAAAAATATAGTGATTTGAGAACTTTTCATTTTTTAAAATGCATTCAATATACTGTTTACTGGCATATAGAAGACTTTTTTCAGGTCATCTAGTGTGTAATTTATATAAATATATGTCTAATTTTAAGTTATGCAATACAGGTTACATTAAATTTATAAAATTAAGTTGTGGTTTTATATATATATATGATAAATTTACATTCATTCCATGTTAGATTGTTTGTAAATTGTGTATTTTATGGCAGTAAACGTTTTAATGAAGATAACTAAAGAACCACATTTTCATGTTTTCTCTTTAGGGGTAGTCATGTAAAACATAAAATATTACTCTTAAAAATATTTTATAAATTGTTGATGCTCCCAGCGGCATGTCTGTGAACTAACTACGCCAGAAACCTGTTTTTAATATCTGTGGTGAGCAAAGTAAACATAACCAGTTGTGTAACTTTGTGCTGAACGTTATATAACCTGATCGTGTGGATTTGCGTTGTCGACGTTCTTGTTGTTTCTCCATTTTGCAAGGTCGATATTCATGTTTCCTGGAGAAAATGTTTTGTATGGTCCTCTTAATACGATTTTTTACACCCTGGAGAAACTTTTTTGACGGATATTTGTGATTTCTTGTCACTAAAATAGAAACAATAATTACAAATACTGAATTTGTTTTGGTACATTTACACAAAAGTGAATTTCTTCAGAGAAGGTCTATACATCTATATTTATTTATATAAACTGTGTTATGTTAATAAATCCTGGCATTAGTTTTAGTGGCTAATAACTTTGATAACATTAACTAATATCACAGTTCACGAATTTAAACCCAAACAATTATTGATCAATCAGTTTTACAGTATGGGTACTGTCTCAACAACTATTAGATCTTCCGTATACCAGCTGGTATTACATGAAATACTTCGATAACACAGGGTATAGTAGATGTGATGTAGTTTACATGTTCCTGTCCACTTTCATTCACAAGTTATTATATTACCTATACTCCATGGTAACATTTCCTAGAATAAAATGGCTCCAAAATGTATCGGGATATAAAATAGTTGAAGTTCGTCCTGTGAAATTAAACGTGCTTGAATATTTACATGTTGGCATAATATCGACTAAATTTTTTTATGTTTGTTTGAGGGTCACGTAAAATACGTCACCAAATTTGTCTTCCTGATTTTCAAATACAAGAATTAAAGTTTCAGATAAAATTATAATTGAAAATCGACACTTAGAAAGTATTGAAGACAAAGATGACATGGAAGATTCCGTTTAGCTGGCCCGGCATGAGCACGTGAGTAGGGCACGAGACACGTGATCTGAGAGTCGCGAGTTCGAATCCCCATCACATCAAACATTCCCGCCCTTTCACCCGTGGGAGAATTTTTAATTCACGGTCAATACCATTTTACTTTGTTTGAAGAGTAGCCCAAAAGTAAGCGGTGCTTGGTGCTGACTATCTGCCTTTCCTTTAGTCGTTTGCTGCTATATTAATGACGGTTATGGCAGATAGCTTTCTTGTAGCTTTATGCGAAATTTAAAACAAACAAACAATTATAACACCATGACTGATTGATAGTAACTAATACACATCACTGGTATATATTCTTCAAATGTATCAATATATATGTTCAACATGGTGATTGGAAGACAACTATAAAGACCGATATATAACATACATTAACTGATACACATATTTTTCAAACAGAACGTGTCCTATTTGATTTAGCAAACATATGAAAAAGTCTTTCTAGTTTCAAATTGTTTATTCAGTACTTCACCAGTTTTCGTAACGTCATAAATGCTACGTTTGGCTGGGTTGTTTTGAATTTTGCACAACGCTACACGTGGGTTATCTGCGCTAATTGTTCTTAACTTAGGAGTTATAGACTAGAAACGGAAGACATCTAATCAACACCACCCAATGTCAACACCTGTGTTACACTTTTACCAACAAATAGTGAGACTGATCATCATATTATAACAGACTCCCCTCAGCTGAACTGAAAGTGTGTTTGGTATGACGGAAGTTCAAATCTGCGTCCTGCAGGTTGTGAGTAGAACGCTCGGAGAACTGTCTTAAGTGAGTGTCAGGTTTATTTCAAGATAAATACCTTTCAGATACGGCCTTCTTTAAAAGAAATGGATGTTCTGACACATCATGCAAGGTGTCATCTTCGATACGTAAGTCAACAGGTGAGGTTTTCTTGAGGCAGGAATTTTGAGTGTTAGTAGCTCCCACCTCATTAGTTTCGTCTGATAAAATATCTGAAACAGAAAGATTATAAAATTGTTGTCATTAATAACTTCATTTCCAAGAGGCTTCTAACTGATATATTTACGAATTATTATACACACAATCACACACTCACACATCAAGATACGTATATACGACGTAAAATAAACAATTTTTTTTTCTTTTCAGGAGAAAACCCTATATTTAGAATCTTACTATTACATTTTATTGCAGCTTTGTATCCACAAAGAAGACTTAGAAACTTAATAAAACTAATTAAAAATGTAACACCGTCTACAGGTTAAGCCCATACATAATAAATGGGTATTTGCTTAAAGTTCAAAACATTACAAAATATTATACTAACCCTAGCCTTCTACTGACATTCCATTCTATGCCAGAAATAAAGATATATTTTACCTTGTTCGCTGGAACATGTAGGGACAGGGTTCTCAATTTCAGACAGGTTGTAAGTCATCGGTTTCGTGTTATTCTAATGAAACAAAATATATGTATATTTAACCAAAACTTTGTTCGTTTGTTTAAATTTAAGCCAAAGCTACACAATGGGCTGTTTGTGCTCTGCTTATTACAGGTATCGAAACCAGGTTTCTAACGTTGTAATTCCTCATATTTGTCATTGTGCCACTGGATACATATCCAAAACACAAAAAAAGACTCTCTCGTGGATACGAATAAGAAAATATTGGAATATCTAGCTTTTATTTCCTTTTTTTTTATTAAGTTCTACTGGTATCGTAACTCCAAAGCTTGCTCTTCACGAAATAGTTCTACTGAGAAACTTTAAGAGAAAAACATACAAATACTGCTTTTCAAGTAATATAATATAATATAATAATACAAACAACATTATTCAGTAAATCTGAAATAATAGAAAATTCGTTTTACAGAAACTAATAATTTTTGCTTTGAAACTAAATTTTTCTCTCCAGTGGTAAATCTGAAAGGTTATATTATTGAAATTGAGTTTCTTTACCACTGGTGGGACAGCACAGATGGCCAGTTGTGTAGCTTTATATTTCACAGAAACAAACAAAAGTAAAACGACATTTCTAAATTAATCTCATAATTTTCTAATATAAATATTACTTAATGGAACCTTGAACTCAATAGTTTGTTAATACTGACGTCATCATTTTTGTTGTTTCGCCATTTGGAGTTTCTTTTAGATGTTCCATGGATCCAGTTTGTGAATGTTCTGCACAATTAAGGTTTATTTCTCTCATTCTACCTTGAAACATATTAGGTCTGGGTCCTTTCCAAATTACAATACTAAAAGAAAAAGATGTAGCTTTGATAAATATCTTTATAGTTACAGACATCAGTAGATATACGTGTGTGTGTTTTCTTATGGCAAAACACATCGGGTTATCTGCTGAGCTCAACGAGGAGAATCGAACCACTGATTTTAGCGTTGTAAGTCCGGAGACATACCGCCGTACTAGTGGGGACAGTAGATATACATTTATATTGAAAGTAACATGAGCTAAACGGCAAATAACAACAATTATAATGTAACCTGTTAAACTTTAGCGTCATTATAATATTACAGTAGTAGATTAATACACTGGATAACTGGCACGTTTAACTGAAAGGATTCTTGTTCTATTAAATCAACATAAGAAAGTTTCATTATAGGATAACAATTTTAAATTAGATTCTAGATCAGGGTAAGAGAGGAAGAAATAAAAATGAAAACACCAATTTTATTGTAAATTAGTTGATTGGCTATTACGTAAAACTAACACCAACAATTAGTATTTAAATGTAAATTATTTTGTCTGCTTAAGTGCCAGTTAACAAATTCGAGTTTAATTATATAGTTTTAAACTACACACCTTCCTGAGTCGTAAGTCGTTTTCAAGTTAGAAACATTTAATCATTATAAAAATCGTAAATACCATTACAAACATTCATAATAAGAAATCAGTTTAAAATCATGATAATAAACATTAAATAGATTGAAGTATTTCTAAACTGTTAGACTGTTCAACCAATTAGCTGTAAACTAGAAGGTTAATAACATTACAGTTATAAGTTCGATCTAGTTGGATGGTTTTGCATCTAACTATAAACAATTTTTACCAATAGAAACTTTGTGCTTACCATAGTAAAAGAACCACAAGCGGTATTCCCACTGTGACAAATACAAATAAAAACGAAAATAACATTACTGTCATGGGAGCCGAAATGAAAACAATAATATAATTGTTTAACACTTTTATTGTTAATGAATAGTGATTTTCATATAAAGTGTTGATAGAATTATTTGTTTAGAAAACAAGTATTTTATAATAAAGGCATTTCGGATTGCACCAGTTTGGTAATATTTAACTGCAGCCACCACACTTTAAATACTGAGTATTTGGAGAACGTATCATTCAAATCTTTACGAATGCTAAATGTATTTTTAAACAACAGACAAAAAATTTGGAAAAATGAGCAAGAAACGATTATGAAAAATAAAATAAAAGTGACAATAAGTTTAACAAATCAAAGAGAAAATATAAAATTAAACGTAACTGATAAAGTACATATAAACTAAAACTAGTGAAACCCCTTTAAAAAACATAAAATCCAATCAAAGATACTAAATAATAAAAATATAACAAAGTAGGAGGAACAGGCCATGTGTCAAATACCTGAACTTCATATCAAACTAATACTGCAAGTTTCTTCACTCACTATAAAAGAAGTGAGCATTATCGAATTACATATATAACATGAGTTGTTAATTACGCTGAAAAAAGTTGTAACGTTATTTAAAAGTTACGCACTTGAAACAACAAAATATCAAAATAATTTTCATATAAAGACTTTCATAGTGTGTTTATAAGTGTTTGATAAAACTTACATCTACATGCATCCAGTAAGCAAGCTCCAAGATTTGCTTCTTTGTTTTATGAATTTCGCGCAAGCTACACGAGGGCTATCTGCGCTAGCCGTCCCTAATTTAGCAATGTAACACTAAAGGGAAGGCAACTAGTCATCACCACCCACCGCCAACTCTTGGGCTACTCTTTTACCAACGAATAGTGGGATTGACCGTCACATTATAACGCCCCACGGCTGAAAGGGCGAGCATGTTTGGTGCGACGGGGATTTGAACCCGCGACTCTCAGATTACGAGTCAAACGCCTTAATCACCTGGCCACGCCGGGCCTCCAGTATTTTTATGCTAATTTCAAAAGTATTTCTAGTTTATTAAAAGATTATACGAACAACATTTTCCTTCTATTCTTTACTTAAATATATAAGAAGAATGAAAAGTAAGTCGTTATTCGCTACTTACGGTAAAGATTTTCTTTAACACGAATTCTTGCAGGTGTCGTTGCTGTGTGGAGTCACATACCCTGAAGTAAAAGAACAAAACGAGAGTTGTTACACGATGTTTTCTCTATGTTTGGACACGAAGTTTCAATGTCGATAGAGAAAAGTCAAATTTGTATATTTAAATTCGGTTTCTCATTTGAACTGCAAACTAGCATTTATAAATCTAAACAATCAGTTTGTTAAACATGCTAAGGTGGAGAGCTTATATGACATCACCACTCCATAACGTAGATCAACCTTATGTGGGCCTCATAGTTCGGATTTCTTTGTTTATTTTTGAATTTCGCGTGAAACTACACGAGGGTATCTGCTCCAGCCGTACCTAATTCAGTAGTGTAAGGCTAGAGGGAAGGCAACTAGTCATCAGAACCCACCGCTAACTTCTGGGCTACTCTTTTACCAACGCATGGTGGGAGTGACCGTCACATTATTACGCCCCCATGACTGAAAGGGCAAGCATGTTGGGTGCGACAGAGATTCGAACCCGCGACCCTCAGATTACGAGTCGAACGCTTTAACCGATCTGGCCATGCCGGGCCGAGATTAGTTAAGGATATTTTCAGCTAAAAATAATACATAAGACTAAAATGTACTTCTAAAGTATTATAGAAAACAGTCAATATAAAGACTGCGAAACTTAACCACTTTTGAAAGTAACTGAAATAACTTAGAACTTCTGTTATGTATATTTAGTGTCCGTGAGTCTTTAACAAAAGAAATATGGACTGAGAAGGACAAGAGAAAGCATCTAAATATTTTTCCGTACTAATACATTGTTTAATAATATATTTTATAATTTGAATGCTAAATTAGGTACGGCTAGCGTAGATAGCCCTCGTATAGCTTTGCGCGAAATTAAAAAACGAACAAACAAAAACAACAATATGTTATGCTTTACGGGTTCTTCAGTTGATCGAACTGCCGAGTACTGCAAAACGCGTGCGAGATCTCCGTACCCTCCAGTGACACAGTTATATGTACGCGGACTTACAGTGTTATAAACAGAGTTTCGATACCTGTGATTGGCAGAGCACAGATGGCCCATTGTGTTGCTTTGCGGCTAACTTCAAAGAAACAAAAGATCTGTGCAATATGCATAAATACACATAAATTAGCTTTCGAGTTGGCTATAAATTTTGCCTATGTATATAACTTCATAGTTTCTCACTATACGTGTATTTCTTTATGAGCCGTAACTACCTTTTATTGTATAAATTTTGCAGTTTAAGACTACAGGGAAAGAAACTAGTCATCAACACCCGCCAACAACTATTGAAATACTTTCACCAATAAATACAAGAAACGACCGTCACGTTATAACGCCCCAGAACTGAAAGAATGAACATGTTTTTGTCACGGTTAAAACCCGCGACCCTTATATAGTAACCCTGTCTAGGCCGGAAACATAATTGGGAGAAAACCTGTAGAAGCCGGAAATATCAAAATTTTGCAGCATTATCTTAAGGTTTCTCTTATAAAAGGCCCTGTATATGGCGGAACCTACGTAACGCGAACGGAAAACTATCTTCCACCTACCTCATCTATCAACAAGAAGGATTAGAACCTGAGTTAGGCACAAAAAAAAAAAAAAGGTTTTGATTAAATATTAATTTATTATTTAATTAATAATTTCTTTTGTTTGTTTGTTTTTGAATTTCGCACGAAGCTTCTCGAGGGCTATCTGTGCTAGCCGTCCCTAATTTAGCAGTGTAAGACAAGAGGGAAGGCAGCAATTATCACCACCCACCGCCAACTCTTGGGCTACTCTTTTACCAACGAATAGTGGGATTGAACGTCACATTATAACGCCCCCCACGGCTGAAAGGGCGAGCATGTTTAGCGCGACGGGGATGCGAATCCGCGACCCTCAGATTACGAGTCGCACGCCTTAACACGCTTGGCTATGCCGGGCTAATAATTTCTTTAAATATTAATAAATTATCGGACATTTTGTTACAATAAGTATTCGTTAAATATATTATGTTCTTTTTTCTGCCATCATTATTTTTGCAATTAAAGTAAACAAAAGAGTGGAACAAGAAAATAGGAATATTCTACTTTTCCTAGATAATACTTGTCACCCAAAAGTTCAACTTTCAAATGTTCCGTTGGTCTTTCTACCTCCATGTGCAATATCAGTTCTTCAGTCACTTGATAATGGAATTATACAGTGTATATAATTGAAATACAGAAAACTGATGCTTCAACATATTATTGCAAACATGGACGACTGTAAGAGAGCATCTGAAATGACCATAAAATTGACGCGTTAGATGCAATTGCATTTTTAAGTCATCCAATCAAATGCGTAAAAGATGAATGTGTAATAAACTGCTTTCGAAACTGTGGATTTATTCTTGGTAAAGGCGGAGGTTGTGTAGAAGTTGTTTGTTTTGACGATTCTACTGAAATCCAAACTCTGATTGAGAAGATTGATACAGATGATTCTGTGAACGCGGAAAGTTTTGTGAACGTTGACAAGAATCTTTTAACAGAAACTGGTAAAATTGGTTTAAAATCTATAATAGAATCGCAAGATGGTAACAGCGTGAAAGATTCAGAAGATGAACAAAATGGAAAAGATAGTGAGTAAATAGAAATTAATACTTCATCGCAAGTGTTCAGTTATATCAACATTATCAAATTGCATGGAAAAATGAAGGGGGAAAATGAACTTCAAGAAAAGGCTGTAGAATTGGTGTTCTCTTTTCACTGCATGAGAAAGACCATTAAAAAAACCAAACAATTGACATTGGACACTTTCTTCAAATACATTTGATTGAGATTTTATGTACTTATGTATATTTGGAATATTTACTTTTGTTCTCTTCTAATAAATATAGCATAAACAGTATAATAGTTTTATTCACAAACGTCTTACTTCCATTGAGTCAAGCAAGTATAACGTTCCACTCAAAAGTTACATGTAATTAAGGAAATGCATGTTCACAGTCTTAGATGGAACACCTGCTTAAGCCGGAAAGTTTTCTCGGTCTCGTGCGATTCCGCTTTAGACAGGTTTCACCGTATTATGAGTCCTGCACCCTAATGAGCTAGTCATGCCGAGCCATTTAAAATGGCGTTAACCCTAAATTCCCACTAATAAAATATTCTGTTGAAAATTATTTTCTAAGTGAAAGCTAAGAAATTACTCACCATTTAAGTGATAAGTAACAGGTGGAACAGCAAAAATGATTGAGGTAAATAAAATTCTTAAAGATACGTCCGTTATTCAAAAGTAATTCGCTCTTTAATACATGATATGTTCAGCAGACTTTGCAATATACTTCACTAAATTTCAGAAAACTTGTTGCTAATATAGAAATTCTCACTTGGAAACGTATTGTTAAACAATGTTTAGTAAAAAACATTGTCACTGTATAAAAAGCCACGTAATAATATTCGCACAGTTACACTTGACGTCAGTAATAAGCTATTATAATTTTTAAATGAATTTTGTTCAATGAAACAGGGGATAAAAACTCAGATAAATGATAATAAAGAATAAATTGATTCCTCTCAATCAAAACTTTCCATACTTTATTTTGTACGATGTTTCGATAGTTTGTCTGTTTTTGAATTTTACCCAAAGCTAAACGAGGGTTACCGGTACTAGCCGTTCCTAAGTTAGCAGTGTAAGATTAGAAGGAAGGCAGCGAGCCATCACCACCCACCGTCAACTCTTGGGCAACTCTTTTAACAACGAGTAGTGGGATTAACTCTTAAGTTATAACGTCCCTGTGGCTAAAATGGCAAGCATGTTTGATGTGACGGGGGTTTCGAACCCGGGAGCCTGAGATTACGAGTCGAGCGCCCTAACCACCAGGCCATGCTGAGCCTACCACTTATCGGGCTGACGTCTATCGTCAGGCTGTGAAGACTGACTTTTCCTTCTATAAATATAATGCTGTGATAAAAAAATAATATTTATACCGAAACTCGAGCACAATAATATCGACAATAAAAACCTGTTTAAAGAGAAATAAAGTATTATATGTGTACTAAATACAAAAATCGAACTATTAATTACAAATAAACTAAGTAATAAAAATCAGTACTGATAATGAATGTGTTTTATGACATAACAGTATAAATAGAAGAACGTAAATAAATCTGTCAGTATCAAATAATTTTTTCTGCTTTAAAATGTCTGAAGGGAGTAAAAATAAAACGAATTAAACAACGTTTCTCATTTTAAAAGTCAATCTATTGTAATGTGGATAATATTACATAATTTTCAGTATTCAATGTATTCCTGTACTCATCGTTAACAACCTGAAATAACTTAAATATATCAACAACATGGAACTATATCATCATAGTTATTGTGGTCAACTAATAGCGAAGTTCTCCCTTCCTTAGTAACGTTAAATATAAATAAAGGAAATCCACTAAAGTCTTAGATACCTAATACTATGTAGTTCATTCTGCGAATATTACAAGACCTGCGAATTTAAACTTCATTAACGTTTAAATTTATTTAGAAAGTTTAAGAGTTTACACAAATGAAATCTGATGTATTTGTAACAAATACATTTTTTGTGTGTGCAAAACTCTGTATTTACGAATGAGTATGCAACATCAAGAGTTAGTTTGTTTCAAAATGAGAGTCAGTGATCACGGAGGTGAAACATTGTCTTGGATCTGAGTGTTCTCATCTGTCAAAATAAAATTAGGGCCAGTGACACTAGTGAAAGTGGTTACCGAGACCTAACATGTGTTAATATAAGGCATAACATTCAGAGTACCATTCGTAATGATATACAGGTTTGAACGTCCATAGAAGATGATCATTGGTGAACCATATTTCAACTTGTCATTATCAATGATGCATTCTAGTTAATGTAAAATTATAACTATTGATCTGGTAACGAAAGGTTGGTATACAATTATACGTTTAATAGTAATAATCATAAATAGCATTTGTATGAAAGTCTAATGATGGTTTTTTACTGCAACACTTCCTACTGTCGTAAATAATACAGAAAACTGATTGTGTTGCTTTGTGCTAAAACCAACAAACAAAATGAAAAGGATCAAAACTGAACTAATAAAGAACGATTATGATCGGGTTTTTGTTGTCCTGTTGTTGTTTTAAACAGATGGTCGCATTCTCCATCTTAGCTGTTTTTATCCTATCATGAATTTCCTATCCTATAATTTCCTATCATGAAATTATTTAATTCGTTGTAAAGCACACCCGTACTCTTCTCACTTTCGGGATGGATCTCTGAACTTTAGCTGCAGTAAGATGAAATTTGAACAGTGATTTTGAAAACCTTGTTAGTCACCAACACATTCTCTCGGAGAGAATACCTCATGTCGAGTCTGAAATTAAAGAAAGTAAGAAGCTACAAGTTAGCTATACTCCTATCAGACTGTCTGTTTTATTGTTTCGAAATATAGATTTGGTTCATCAGTTAATACTAATTTGCAAGGAATATACAGAGCTGTACATTGAAGATGCTATATAAATGCTTAAACAACAAAAACTATAGGTATTGGGGATAAGATAGCAAATTCAACAAAAACAGTGGCAGGATGGAAGTTTGTTTGTTTGTTTTTGAATTTCGCACAAAGCTACTCGAGGGCTATCTGTGCTAGCCGTCCCTAATTTAGCAGTGTAAGACTAGAGGGAAGGCAGCTAGTCATCACCACCCACCGCCAACTCTTGGGCTACTCTTTTACCAACGAATAGTGGGATTGACCGTCATATTATAACGCTCCCACGGCTGGGAGGGCGAGCATGTTTGGCGCGACTGGGGCGCGAACCCGCGACCCTCGGATTACGAAGTACACGCCTCAACGCGCTTGGCCATGCCGGGCCTGGCTGGATGGAAGAAAACAGGGTTGTAACAAATGAAATTCGGTCAAACCTGATAACTGTTGCAAGTTGGGTACTTTAGAGCTCAGTCTTAGGACCTTTACTATTTTTAATCTACATTAATTACATAGATGAAGGAAAAGTCAAATTACTTTAAATTTGCAGGTTATATAGAAGTCTTGGGTGTGGCCAGCTGTGAAGAGGATACTACTGATTCACAAAAGGATTGTTTTATTTCACGACTTTGGCAAATAAATGTAAGATAACAAATATTGGCTATCATAATTTTACTTGAGTATGATTTGGATGGGAAAAATCTTAAGTATTACAAAGGAAAGGGATCTTAGTATAGATGTTTAGTCTCTAAAGCTATCCAAACAGTGTGATACTGTTAGTGCTAGGGCAAACAGGATTTTGCATTGTTTCTGTGAAGTACTGAATACAAGTCCTAAAGAGGATATTTCATTGTACAGGTCACTGGTTAGACCAAATTTAGAATACGTTCAGTCTTGGTATCCTTATCTTGGAAAATACTTTGAATAATTGGAAAGGGTTCAAAGAAGGCTTACTAGATTAGTGCCTAGAATATGAGTATCATACAAGGAAAGGGTGGAAATTATTTAAAATTGTTTTATTTTGAAAATGTGTGGGGGGGGAATCTGATTAGATGTTTTAAGATTTGTAAAGTTAATTAATAGTGTTGATGTATCATTTTTTTTTTCATATTTAACAATGAGAACAGTGAGAGTCACCTTAATATAAGAGTTTCACTCTTAGAATGGGTTACCTTCAGATATTGTAGAGGCAGTAAATTTGAAAGAATTCAAGAATGTTTAAAAATTATGAGTAGGGTTGGCTTTAAGATTTGTTTATAGTTATTTAATTTAATTTAGGATAGAACAGCAAAGATGAACTGGTATGTCTTGGATTCTGTAATGTTATTTAATTCTTGTTCTTAATGGTTTTTTGATTAAAGTCACCTAACAAGTTAGACAAATTTAAAATTTCACTATCAGGAAAATTTAGGATTTTTGTTTTAAATGTTAGTTAATACTGTTGTCTTAAAACTGTTCTTTTGTATTTTATGATATGCTTAGGTAAAACATTTCAATATTAGGTAGATTTACCATATATCAGAAAATACAATATAAATCCTAAAATAATACAGAATGTAATGAAAACTTAAGTGTGAGCAAATGGACAGTAGATTATATGTACACAATCTATTAATCAAACTGATTTAGCTACAGTCTTTGAGGTGTATTTCTATTAGCCAATCACTCAGGATCTGATGCATGAATGTTTTAATTGTAGAACATTTTACTCAACAGAAGTGACTAGCACTATTCACATTTGTCCTTGTTCAGACAGATGAACACCCATCTTAAGATATTTGGCCTACTATTTGAATACATTAGATGCCACAATTCTTACACATGGTTTAGTTTTATACAGTCATGATTTCTACATTAAAAGCAGGTGTTATGTTCTTAGAATGATAAAAGATTAAAGGCAGCTAGAATGAAAACTTGATTAAATTTCTTAATCACTTGTAGCACAAAAAACAAACCACCTGTTTGAAATAGGTGGAAAATTATAAGTTCTACATGAATTAATATAAATTTGTTTTTCTAAAAGTTAAATTATCTTAAGTTTTTCAATTTAAAGTTTAATTGAATGTGAAATAGTATTTTTTTAGGAAATGAAAGTGAGGAAGAGATAATATAAAATTTATAGTTATTTCATTGTATATTTTATATGGTTCCAAAATTTCTAAATCTAACCTGATTTTGTAGTACTTTGTTTTGAAAATTAGGAAAATTACACTGATAATTATAATAGCAATAAACTTGTTTCCGAACTCTATAGTACTTAATACTAGTAAGACATGTTATGTTAGTATAACACATTTGACAGACCACCATTTGCAAGCAGTTTAATTGTAAATTTTTTGTGCAGAAATTAGCAGTACTAGATAATCCATCTCCAGTCAGGCTACCATTAATTAAAAATTGTGAAATTGAAAAGGGGTGAAGTAGGAACAAAGTTAGCCCAATATTTATCACCAGAAATTTGATGGGTAATTTCGATTGAGACAAAACTTGACTGTTTGTAATAAGTCTTTCCTGACTCATTGTCCTAAATATGTAAATGATATTAAAGTAAAAATATAATTTCCTACACAACAGTAAATGATCACCATTACACCAAAGAGGCCTTGATTGTTTTTTTAAAATAATAACTTTGGCAACTATATTTTGTGTTATAAATCAATTCCACAACTCTTGTAGTAAGCAGATACTTCTGTCTTATGCTACTTTTAACTAACAGGAATTTTTTTTTTTAATTTTCAGTTTCAGTGAAGAAATTTGCTCAAGTAACACTAACTTCCCTTTTTCAAATTATGCAAAAATTAGTTTAAGTACCAATTAACTAACTTTTATGGAAGATAGCTTTCGAGATGTTGCATGTTATCTTCTCATTGAATCACATATGGGCTAGGCAGCTGAGCTATAGAGTTCAACTTTCAATAGACAAGTATCTTGAAAGTGAGGCATGTTTCATGTGCAAATTTGGTTATTTCATTCTATTTTATTTGGATAAATAAAATCAGGTATGCTTTTAAGGTTCTAAAAGAACAGGAAAGGACAATGGAGTATTCAAGAATTAATATTGCAGTTTTGGTGATGTGTGACAGTAAGACCTTTTAATTTGATCACTTACATTGAGTGACTTGACTAGTTTTAGTATTTCAACTTCCACTTAGGGAAGTGAGTTGTTTGTTTAAGCTCTGGGGAGGGAAGTTTTTATGCAATATTTTGTGTAGGTTCTAATGGAGTTAGACTAATTTGAAATGTAGTTAAATTGTAATCTTAGTTTTTGTCTAAATATAATTTTTGTACGTTAATATTCATTAGGGTTTGATTTTCACCTCAGGTTTAGGGTTTTAATTTATCTTAGAGTGAAGGTACACCCAATTCAAACTTTTGAATAGTCTTTACTTTTATAAGTTTCACATGCTACATTACAAACTTGTGCTTTTTTTGATATTTCTTTGACATGATTGTGAATCAATTTCAGGTGTTTTTTTTTTTCAGATCTTGGTTTTAGATTAAAGTCTGTAATTTGGAATTCTCTGGATCTTCAGTCAGCATGCCTGACTGCCCTATGGGAAAAACCATGAATTTTTCAGTGTAGTGAATGAATTATTGTATCACATTACTAGATAATTACAAAATACAAAATGCTTGTATAATTAGTAATAAACTTTTACTCTGCTGATTTAAACTTGATTGAAGCTATTCATTAATAAGCTGTCATTTTTACAGGCTTCCTCTTTGTTATTTACTTTTGTAAGGATTTTAAATTGTTCTTATTTGTTTACTAGCTCATTTGCTGCATGGTTCTTAATAATAGGAAATGGTGTAAATCTTTAAATTTGTACTTTTTTATGTGGATCCAATACAGTTTAAATAATATTTAGGATATTTATATTCAAATACTATTTGAAGTTTTTAAGTGTAGATATTCTACCATTAAACTTGGAACAATGTCATCTACATGAAGCCTCAGACACTTCTCAATTCAACTTGTGGATAATAAACAGAACTTAAATAACTGATTTGTTTTATTAACCATTTTTATCTGTGCAAAAAATGCTATTTATCTAATTATAGGTAATGACTACAGTTGCATTTCTATTTTCTAAATCTAATTTTATTTATTGTTACTACACTGTGCAGTACCTTTTACAGTTGTAGATTTAATTAAATTAAGGATTTAGTTTAAATTATAAAGACAGTGTTTTAATAATACAAGTTGTATTTTTACTCTCCAACAACCATAATTTTGTTTGTAAAGTTTAGTTCTTGCTTTAATTACATGTCTGGCTGATAACTTGTTTAGAAACTTGCTACTATATTTGGTGGTTTTAGTATTCTAATAAAGTAGGTAATTTATTAGAAATACATTTTTTTGTAATTCTTTTTCTTCTGCTGGTATAATTTTACTGTTTATCTAATGTTGTAAATACATTGAAAGAATGGCCTTTTTCTTTTCAGAATATTCTGCTGAATAATGAAATTTGATTTAGCTTGTAATGCTAACAGTTGCTCTTCTGCTTTGATTTTGTTTATCATAGATTCTATTCTACATTTTAGAATCATATAGTATGCAATGTTCTTTCAGTAATTTTATTTTGTAGTTTTTGTTGGTTATATGTGAACACTAGCAACAAGGAACATTAGAAACATTTGGGAGCATTACTGAAACGTATTGTGCTTACTTGTTATGAACTGGATACCATGTTGATAAGTTATCTATTCCAGTGTGGTCATATCATTAATGTAATTCATGTTTGTGATCAGTGTTTTGGGTTAAAGTTAAATCAGAGATGTATGTTGTTCAAATTTATGAACAAGAAATATGCCAAAGTGTATGTTTTGGCTTTTTATACCTTTAGGGTGCACTTTAGTAAAAACAATTTTATTTGCTTTACTTTGTGTATTGAGACATACTGGATTGTTTTCTTGTGTGTAATGTTGATTAAACTTCAAATGATTTGTTGAAAGTTTAGCATAAAAATTATGCCAAAACACATCTGTTTCCATTTTTTTTCCCTTCTTTACCCATATAAGCATTGAACACTCTTGCTCCTATGTTTCATACCCTGTTCAAATGTTCTTGGCAAATTCTAACTTGAGAAATTCTCCAACCACAATG
This sequence comes from Tachypleus tridentatus, assembly GCF_004210375.1. NCBI lineage: Eukaryota > Metazoa > Arthropoda > Merostomata > Xiphosura > Limulidae > Tachypleus > Tachypleus tridentatus. Next base: position 85,998,853 of record NC_134826.1, on the reverse strand, counting down.
TGTTTTCTGTGTAGATACTGTATATAAGCACTTTAAGGTAATTTAATCACATTTTCTAGACAAAACATTAGGCATGAAGTTCTATAAACATGAGCAATGCTCATTCACAGTGTGGGTTGTGAGTTTGAATATGGTTGGTGTTTCTATAGTTTTATACTTGTTTTATATTTATTACTTCATTTTTTTGTTTGTTTTAAGTTATTTTTTTGCTTCAAGTTAATGTTTCTATTATAAAAGCCATCCAGACCTTATCCACTTCTACTTTCTCCTGTTTACCAGCCAGGAGAGGAATCACTCTTGGTCAGAGTTGTCTGTGATAGTGTCTGTATTTTGCAATGGATCATATCTTATATGAGGTCTAAGAGTGTCTTTGGGAATTTGAGGTGGCTTTTTCAAATGAGCTGGAACTGGCTGCAAAGAATTTTCTTTTCCTGGCTCCCCCTTTTGCTAGGATGGCCTCAATAGAAGATAATTTTGATCAGCCTACTCCAGCCCCTTGTTGTCAGTTTGTTAACCAGTTTGTGCAAGTTTTTGGAAGGGTCATCTTGATTGCATTTAATTCTATTCCTTGTGTATTCTGTATATTTGTTTGAGCTTTTGCTCTTCACTGGTATTCCTTGGTCTTGTGCTTGCATTATTATATAGACAAATGGCTCTTTCTTGTACCATTCTGTTAATTAACAAAACTGATTATCTTTTAAGAAGCCCAAAAGTAGACTTCCTTCTCAGATTGGAGAAATCCATATTTGTCACCAACAATAACTCATCTGGCTGTTTTTCAATACCCACTTAAATTGTGCTCTACCAGTCCCCCATCTGGCTTCAAGCCATGGAATGAGCTGTCAGGCTTTTACTTAAGTTTCCTTCTACTTTTTGTCTTTAACTGTTTCATTTCTGATACTTTGTCATGTTTTAGAGCCCTCAGATATTATCTGGCTTTTACTAACTCATTTTGAGGTATGGGGAATTGATTGTTCATTTACTGGAATTCTTCTAATTCAAGTGACTTTTCCCATGACTCTAATGAGGTGGTTTTGCAAATTAATTTACATGGCCTATGATGGATTATTGTGTGTAGCATTTCACCAGATTTGTCAAATCTGTCATTAACCTCTCAGTTGAATTGCCCTTTTGGAAGACAGAAGACCACATTCTACATACCAGCTCACACTATCTCATTGCTTGCATGATCTGTTAGTTTCCTCTTCTGAGAGTTTTTTTACTACCACCATAGCTATTTTCACCATATTTGTTAGACTTTAACCAGAATTAAGTACCTTCCTCAATCATACACTTATTTCCAGGGTCTTTTACTTCTCCACTGGATCATACTGTGACACACCAGAAACCACTTCCATCATAATTACGACAGATTGCAACAGGCTTTATTGAAATTGAGTGTTCCGTATGTCCAACTAGGTGCTTACCAGATGGTATTACCATATTATCAGACAGCCATTCATGGACTATTGTGAGTGAGGCTAAAGTGAATACTGTCCATTACTGCTGATCTTCAAGATAGATAAATTCAGGTTGGTTTGCTTTTAAAAACGTGGAACTTGAATTCATGTATTTCACAGTATTCAATGAGTTGCTCCCCTCCAGACACTACTAGTAGAACTTGTAAATTCTTAACACTACCAATTTCAAGTTTCTGGTGTGATGGATAGAGGCCTTTTTTTCCAGTGTGTTAAGATGTGTTCCTTCACTCTTGGAGAAGAGAGCAAAGTTTGGGGCACAACTAATTTGATTCCTGTATGTTTTTTTCAAATGTCTGGAAGAATGGCACTAGTCATATTTCAGGTTTGATGCAATGCTATATAGTTGGTGTGCTTGGCACTTTTGTTTGATCAATGTTGGTGTTGTACATTGTTTATGGAAGGAGTTATTGCCGAGATATCATGCTTTTAGTACTGATACCATAATTAGTTGAAGTATCAAACATATATGTTCAGTGTCATGCCAAACATTAAAAGTTGTTATTCAGCTCTGAAAGGGTTAAGGAAAATATTGACTTGACAGATTTCTAACTTTATAAATACCAACATACATTTAGACTAGAACATACTTTAATGTTAAAACTACTAATATAAAAGTTTATATTTTTTTTCCTAGCCCATGATTTCACAGATCATAAGGTTTTTTTAACTGAAACCTTTGTTTCTGTATAGTCCATCCTAACATCACAGCCTACAAAAATGAGGTACAAGCAGTTGAAAACAAAAAAATTGTACTATATTGCAAGACTGAAATTAGTTATCCAGAACCTGTCTACCACTGGTTTGATGAGGTAAAATATTTCTCAATAAATTAAGATTTGTTTTCAAAGGCTAAAGTAGAAAAAATGAGCCTGTATGGAAAGTGGACACGTGTATAATGATTCCACGTTTATAGATCTGTTTTAAAGCTAAACCAAAAAGAGTAAAACAAATTGTTTGCTTGATTACGGTAACTTTCTATTTTATTATTACAAAGATGTAATAAAATTTCTTTTCTCTGTAATGCTGCTGTCTGTGTAATAAATAAGATGAAGCCACTCAACAGCTTCTGTATGTATCTTACTAGGCTTGCCTTATGAATTTTACCTATTCTTTCATTTCATTTTAAACAAACCAGCATTAGCTAATAACTGGAAGTTTAAGCCTTATTTACTGATGAATATTCTCTTTTCTACAAAATTTAGTTAACTGAAATTAATGTGAAATACACAATTTTACTTTAATGGACTGTTCAGAGAGAGAGGGAGTTTTTTGTTGGCTACAACACTAACATTTGGCTTCTAAAAAAAATATCAATGTATAGTAACTTTAAGTAGTATATAAGTATAGTAACATCATTAAAGGTAGTGTAATTTCAAAGAGAACACTGCATTAAGATGAAAAAGCATTTATACCATACCAATCCTGTAAGAATGTTGTTGTGATGGTGAAAGTGGAAAAAATGTTGATTAGGGTTTTTAGATATTGAATATGGAAATGCAAAGCCACTTATTTTCACATAAGAGATTCTGGCTGCCAAACTGACTCAAAATCAACCTTAATTTTCACAAAACAGAGTACTTCCTTAAATTGTCAATAATGTTTTAACAAAAAAGCTTTCCCAACTTCAACACCTCTTAAGGCCTCTCGTAAGCTAAACAATTTCTTGACCTCCTTTGTCCTTGAAGGGATTCATAGTTCAGGAATAACACATGCATTGTTGACTAGTTTTTCTGCTAGAAAACAAAGTGAGATTTTGGTATTTTTAATACAGTTAGTATGGGTATTAAAACTTTAATTAAAATAAGTTATTGAACAACTTTTCAACATTCTTAAGTCATATTCACGTTTCAATACCCATACCAGCCATCTTGAGAATATATTTTTATTTCAAATGGGTTTTTTGTGATCGCAAAGTGAGGCTAAAGAGGGCTTGTAAATGTGTTTCAAACAAATTATTCTAACATGATTTCTGACAGTTTGTTCCATATAGTATGATCTTTAACTGCTACACACATTATTGCTCTTCTGTTGCTTACAATTCTCATTTTGATTAAAATCATTTGATTAAGAATTCTAATTGTTTAGCTAATCCATTCAATAGCTCAAATGATAACTTAGTTCACTTAAAAATAGCACAAGGAATTTAACTCTCAAAATATCTACTGTTTGCATACTGTTTACTATTTATGTTAAGGCATTGTATTTATTGAATATTGTATGTTATTGCTTATTACAATCTTGTATAATGCAAAGAGCTGTAACAAAACAAACTTATTTTCTTTGCAAAAGACATGAGAAACTCAGCAGTAATTAATAGCAATATAAGTGGTATTTTTAGGTTTTCTTAATTATAAGGATCCTGTGAAAATAGTTGTAGGCTCACATTAGAGCATAACATAATTACTAACATTTATAATTCAACTTGGTAATAAATATATTGAATTACTTTTTTACATTAGTAATTATTTAAGTAGTAAGGAACCTGAAAGAAGTTTAATCCTTAAACAGCTTAGAGAACTATTTAAAAAAGCTAACACAATCAGTAATTATTTAGGTAACAAAATATGAAATATAATTCCAGCTCTTTATTGTACCTGTGTTAGCCATAAGTTTATGAAAATGTGCCATTCAGATTTTAGCTTTTATAAACCTTTTTGTTACTGTTTATAAGGTATATCTCAGAGGTTTGTCAATGGTTAATTATAATTCAGCCTTATTGAGTAGTCTTCATAAATCTCTTGTGATATAACTTGTATTTGACTTTATTAGAATGGTGTTAAACTGGGCTCCAAAGAAAGATTTGTAATTCATGAGGTTAATGCAAGCATAACAGTACACAATTTGAAGAAAGAGGATACAGGAAATTATACGTGTGTGGCATGAAACAAAGTTGGTGAAGATAACAGGAAGGTGCAGCTTATTGTCTTCTGTGAGTTCTGTTTGATAAAAAAAAAAAATCGACTTAGTGTAAGTCTGATCCATTCCTTTATAGTACTACTACTGCAACAGTTAAACACAGGTGAATTTTAGATAATGTTTCACTGTAAATATATCACCACATTCTTGCAGTATTCCAAATAAATAACTAGGAAAATACTTAATTTAAATATTAAATAGTAAAACAGTTCTATATTTTAGAATATATTTCTATATCACTTTTGATAAGTTGTAACTTTTAGATAGTGATTTTTACCATATTAAACATTTGCCTTTTTGCACTATTTTTTACTTATCCTTCTGAATGAAAAATATATCATAAAGAACAACTTTTTCTATTTTGGCTAAAATGTTTTGTCAGTAACCATAACTCTTTTGTTTTTTATTTTTTGTTGTATACCACTGTAAATTATGAATTGATGTTTGTATGGAACATTTGTTGACAACTGAATACATTTGATTGTATATAAAATGAGTTTTAATCAATTGGTTCCAAATAATGCAAGTAAAAATATCACTATGGAGTGTTTGAGGTTAAATAATTTCAAATGCCTGAACTGTGAGTAAAAGTTTAGTAGTATTTGGTTGCTTGTTTAATTTTGACTTCTTTTTAAGAATCCAATGTCTTCTCCACCTATAGGATAGTTTAATTTTTAGCTTTACTAGTTACTGTGAATATGATAGAAGATGGAATTGGTGTTTTAACTTTGTGTGCTTGAGTTATGCTACAACCTATTCTCTTAAATAGTTTCCTGATAGCGACCTATGTGGCATGGTTGTTAGTGTTGATAGCGACGTATGTGGCATAGTTGTTAGTGTTGAGAATGAGATTTGGTGTTATATTAAAAGTATAGGATTCTCAATAAAGAGCTAAACACACATTGTATTTACACACATGGACAGATACTGTTAATTATCTTTTTTCAAGATCCACATGTGTAAGCCTGTAATGGGTATAAATTATTTGTAGCTTTCAGACACCAGAGTTCAGTGATCTGGACAGAGGTAGTTGTTAAACAGGTTTGCTGTTAGTGGAATGTGTAAGATTGTTTGGGGAAGAGTTAAATCTTAACTTTGATTTTAGTTTGAGGACGGCTAGCACAGATAGCCCTCGAGAAGCTTCGTGCGAAATTCAAAACAAACAAACAAAAGAAATTATTAATTAAATAATAAATTAATATTTAATCAAAACCTTTTTTTTTTTTTGTGCCTAACTCAGGTTCTAATCCTTCTTGTTGATAGATGAGGTAGGTGGAAGATAGTTTTCCGTTCGCGTTACGTAGGTTCCGCCATATACAGGGCCTTTTATAAGAGAAACCTTAAGATAATGCTGCAAAATTTTGATATTTCCGGCTTCTACAGGTTTTCTCCCAATTATGTTTCCGGCCTAGACAGGGTTACTATATAAGGGTCGCGGGTTTTAACCGTGACAAAACATGTTCATTCTTTCAGTTCTGGGGCGTTATAACGTGACGGTCGTTTCTTGTATTTATTGGTGAAAGTATTTCAATAGTTGTTGGCGGGTGTTGATAACTAGTTTCTTTCCCTGTAGTCTTAAACTGCAAAATTTATACAATAAAAGGTAGTTACGGCTCATAAAGAAATACACGTATAGTGAGAAACTATGAAGTTATATACATAGGCAAAATTTATAGCCAACTCGAAAGCTAATTTATGTGTATTTATGCATATTGCACAGATCTTTGTTTCTTTGAAGTTAGCCGCAAAGCAACACAATGGGCCATCTGTGCTCTGCCAATCACAGGTATCGAAACTCTGTTTATAACACTGTAAGTCCGCGTACATATAACTGTGTCACTGGAGGGTACGGAGATCTCGCACGCGTTTTGCAGTACTCGGCAGTTCGATCAACTGAAGAACCCGTAAAGCATAACATATTGTTGTTTTTGTTTGTTCGTTTTTTAATTTCGCGCAAAGCTATACGAGGGCTATCTACGCTAGCCGTACCTAATTTAGCATTCAAATTATAAAATATATTATTAAACAATGTATTAGTACGGAAAAATATTTAGATGCTTTCTCTTGTCCTTCTCAGTCCATATTTCTTTTGTTAAAGACTCACGGACACTAAATATACATAACAGAAGTTCTAAGTTATTTCAGTTACTTTCAAAAGTGGTTAAGTTTCGCAGTCTTTATATTGACTGTTTTCTATAATACTTTAGAAGTACATTTTAGTCTTATGTATTATTTTTTAGCTGAAAATATCCTTAACTAATCTCGGCCCGGCATGGCCAGATCGGTTAAAGCGTTCGACTCGTAATCTGAGGGTCGCGGGTTCGAATCTCTGTCGCACCCAACATGCTTGCCCTTTCAGTCATGGGGGCGTAATAATGTGACGGTCACTCCCACCATGCGTTGGTAAAAGAGTAGCCCAGAAGTTAGCGGTGGGTTCTGATGACTAGTTGCCTTCCCTCTAGCCTTACACTACTGAATTAGGTACGGCTGGAGCAGATACCCCTCGTGTAGTTTCACGCGAAATTCAAAAATAAACAAACAAAAGAAATTATTAATTAAATAATAAATTAATATTTAATCAAAACCTTTTTTTTTTTTTTTTTGTGCCTAACTCAGGTTCTAATCCTTCTTGTTGATAGATGAGGTAGGTGGAAGATAGTTTTCCGTTCGCGTTACGTAGGTTCCGCCATATACAGGGCCTTTTATAAGAGAAACCTTAAGATAATGCTGCAAAATTTTGATATTTCCGGCTTCTACAGGTTTTCTCCCAATTATGTTTCCGGCCTAGACAGGGTTACTATATAAGGGTCGCGGGTTTTAACCGTGACAAAAAACATGTTCATTCTTTCAGTTCTGGGGGCGTTATAACGTGACGGTCGTTTCTTGTATTTATTGGTGAAAGTATTTCAATAGTTGTTGGCGGGTGTTGATAACTAGTTTCTTTCCCTGTAGTCTTAAACTGCAAAATTTATACAATAAAAGGTAGTTACGGCTCATAAAGAAATACACGTATAGTGAGAAACTATGAAGTTATATACATAGGCAAAATTTATAGCCAACTCGAAAGCTAATTTATGTGTATTTATGCATATTGCACAGATCTTTTGTTTCTTTGAAGTTAGCCGCAAAGCAACACAATGGGCCATCTGTGCTCTGCCAATCACAGGTATCGAAACTCTGTTTATAACACTGTAAGTCCGCGTACATATAACTGTGTCACTGGAGGGTACGGAGATCTCGCACGCGTTTTGCAGTACTCGGCAGTTCGATCAACTGAAGAACCCGTAAAGCATAACATATTGTTGTTTTTGTTTGTTCGTTTTTTAATTTCGCGCAAAGCTATACGAGGGCTATCTACGCTAGCCGTACCTAATTTAGCATTCAAATTATAAAATATATTATTAAACAATGTATTAGTACGGAAAAATATTTAGATGCTTTCTCTTGTCCTTCTCAGTCCATATTTCTTTTGTTAAAGACTCACGGACACTAAATATACATAACAGAAGTTCTAAGTTATTTCAGTTACTTTCAAAAGTGGTTAAGTTTCGCAGTCTTTATATTGACTGTTTTCTATAATACTTTAGAAGTACATTTTAGTCTTATGTATTATTTTTAGCTGAAAATATCCTTAACTAATCTCGGCCCGGCATGGCCAGATCGGTTAAAGCGTTCGACTCGTAATCTGAGGGTCGCGGGTTCGAATCTCTGTCGCACCCAACATGCTTGCCCTTTCAGTCATGGGGGCGTAATAATGTGACGGTCACTCCCACCATGCGTTGGTAAAAGAGTAGCCCAGAAGTTAGCGGTGGGTTCTGATGACTAGTTGCCTTCCCTCTAGCCTTACACTACTGAATTAGGTACGGCTGGAGCAGATACCCCTCGTGTAGTTTCACGCGAAATTCAAAAATAAACAAAGAAATCCGAACTATGAGGCCCACATAAGGTTGATCTACGTTATGGAGTGGTGATGTCATATAAGCTCTCCACCTTAGCATGTTTAACAAACTGATTGTTTAGATTTATAAATGCTAGTTTGCAGTTCAAATGAGAAACCGAATTTAAATATACAAATTTGACTTTTCTCTATCGACATTGAAACTTCGTGTCCAAACATAGAGAAAACATCGTGTAACAACTCTCGTTTTGTTCTTTTACTTCAGGGTATGTGACTCCACACAGCAACGACACCTGCAAGAATTCGTGTTAAAGAAAATCTTTACCGTAAGTAGCGAATAACGACTTACTTTTCATTCTTCTTATATATTTAAGTAAAGAATAGAAGGAAAATGTTGTTCGTATAATCTTTTAATAAACTAGAAATACTTTTGAAATTAGCATAAAAATACTGGAGGCCCGGCGTGGCCAGGTGATTAAGGCGTTTGACTCGTAATCTGAGAGTCGCGGGTTCAAATCCCCGTCGCACCAAACATGCTCGCCCTTTCAGCCGTGGGGGCGTTATAATGTGACGGTCAATCCCACTATTCGTTGGTAAAAGAGTAGCCCAAGAGTTGGCGGTGGGTGGTGATGACTAGTTGCCTTCCCTTTAGTGTTACATTGCTAAATTAGGGACGGCTAGCGCAGATAGCCCTCGTGTAGCTTGCGCGAAATTCATAAAACAAAGAAGCAAATCTTGGAGCTTGCTTACTGGATGCATGTAGATGTAAGTTTTATCAAACACTTATAAACACACTATGAAAGTCTTTATATGAAAATTATTTTGATATTTTGTTGTTTCAAGTGCGTAACTTTTAAATAACGTTACAACTTTTTTCAGCGTAATTAACAACTCATGTTATATATGTAATTCGATAATGCTCACTTCTTTTATAGTGAGTGAAGAAACTTGCAGTATTAGTTTAATATGAAGTTCAGGTATTTGACACATGGCCTGTTCCTCCTACTTTGTTATATTTTTATTATTTAGTATCTTTGATTGGATTTTATGTTTTTTAAAGGGGTTTCACTAGTTTTAGTTTATATGTACTTTATCAGTTACGTTTAATTTTATATTTTCTCTTTGATTTGTTAAACTTATTGTCACTTTTATTTTATTTTCATAATCGTTTCTTGCTCATTTTTTCCAAATTTTTTGTCTGTTGTTTAAAAATACATTTAGCATTCGTAAAGATTTGAATGATACGTTCTCCAAATACTCAGTATTTAAAGTGTGGTGGCTGCAGTTAAATATTACCAAACTGGTGCAATCCGAAATGCCTTTATTATAAAATACTTGTTTTCTAAACAAATAATTCTATCAACACTTTATATGAAAATCACTATTCATTAACAATAAAAGTGTTAAACAATTATATTATTGTTTTCATTTCGGCTCCCATGACAGTAATGTTATTTTCGTTTTATTTGTATTTGTCACAGTGGGAATACCGCTTGTGGTTCTTTTACTATGGTAAGCACAAAGTTTCTATTGGTAAAAATTGTTTATAGTTAGATGCAAAACCATCCAACTAGATCGAACTTATAACTGTAATGTTATTAACCTTCTAGTTTACAGCTAATTGGTTGAACAGTCTAACAGTTTAGAAATACTTCAATCTATTTAATGTTTATTATCATGATTTTAAACTGATTTCTTATTATGAATGTTTGTAATGGTATTTACGATTTTATAATGATTAAATGTTTCTAACTTGAAAACGACTTACGACTCAGGAAGGTGTGTAGTTTAAAACTATATAATTAAACTCGAATTTGTTAACTGGCACTTAAGCAGACAAAATAATTTACATTTAAATACTAATTGTTGGTGTTAGTTTTACGTAATAGCCAATCAACTAATTTACAATAAAATTGGTGTTTTCATTTTTATTTCTTCCTCTCTTACCCTGATCTAGAATCTAATTTAAAATTGTTATCCTATAATGAAACTTTCTTATGTTGATTTAATAGAACAAGAATCCTTTCAGTTAAACGTGCCAGTTATCCAGTGTATTAATCTACTACTGTAATATTATAATGACGCTAAAGTTTAACAGGTTACATTATAATTGTTGTTATTTGCCGTTTAGCTCATGTTACTTTCAATATAAATGTATATCTACTGTCCCCCACTAGTACGGCGGTATGTCTCCGGACTTACAACGCTAAAATCAGTGGTTCGATTCTCCTCGTTGAGCTCAGCAGATAACCCGATGTGTTTTTGCCATAAGAAAACACACACACGTATATCTACTGATGTCTGTAACTATAAAGATATTTATCAAAGCTACATCTTTTTCTTTTAGTATTGTAATTTGGAAAGGACCCAGACCTAATATGTTTCAAGGTAGAATGAGAGAAATAAACCTTAATTGTGCAGAACATTCACAAACTGGATCCATGGAACATCTAAAAGAAACTCCAAATGGCGAAACAACAAAAATGATGACGTCAGTATTAACAAACTATTGAGTTCAAGGTTCCATTAAGTAATATTTATATTAGAAAATTATGAGATTAATTTAGAAATGTCGTTTTACTTTTGTTTGTTTCTGTGAAATATAAAGCTACACAACTGGCCATCTGTGCTGTCCCACCAGTGGTAAAGAAACTCAATTTCAATAATATAACCTTTCAGATTTACCACTGGAGAGAAAAATTTAGTTTCAAAGCAAAAATTATTAGTTTCTGTAAAACGAATTTTCTATTATTTCAGATTTACTGAATAATGTTGTTTGTATTATTATATTATATTATATTACTTGAAAAGCAGTATTTGTATGTTTTTCTCTTAAAGTTTCTCAGTAGAACTATTTCGTGAAGAGCAAGCTTTGGAGTTACGATACCAGTAGAACTTAATAAAAAAAAAAGGAAATAAAAGCTAGATATTCCAATATTTTCTTATTCGTATCCACGAGAGAGTCTTTTTTTGTGTTTTGGATATGTATCCAGTGGCACAATGACAAATATGAGGAATTACAACGTTAGAAACCTGGTTTCGATACCTGTAATAAGCAGAGCACAAACAGCCCATTGTGTAGCTTTGGCTTAAATTTAAACAAACGAACAAAGTTTTGGTTAAATATACATATATTTTGTTTCATTAGAATAACACGAAACCGATGACTTACAACCTGTCTGAAATTGAGAACCCTGTCCCTACATGTTCCAGCGAACAAGGTAAAATATATCTTTAAAAGTTTCAGTGTTAATCTTTCTAAAAGATTTGTATTATCTGTAGACCAGAAGAAAAACTTCCTCCTCTCCCCCCTCTCAAATTTACCCCAACTGCAGATCTAAAATACTCTCTTTTCCTATAGAAGATGTACGTATCAACAACATTCACGTCCTTCTAATGGTTATCGTAATTTAAACACCAAACTGTGGAACGTGAATACAATGTTGAGTTCTTACACAACTTATGACATTTATAAACATTGTTGTTCAGTGTCTAACAATTGTATCTCAGATAAAACAAATACATTGTGAGAAGTCTCTTACAAAGAAATACGTCTTTCGTCTCTGTTTCATGATTCATTACATTTGTTTCCTTTTTCGTATTTCCAATGTTTCACGGATATCATTGGCTCTAACACCTTACGGTTGAGCGCACAATGACAACATTCACTCATAATATTTTAATTATGTTTGTTGTAAATAGTCTGCTATGGCCGAATTATCATTATATTTACTTCTTCTACATACTTAATGTAAACGATACTTTGATCACGTTCTGTCTGTTCATTACAGTTTCTTCCATATCAACATTCAAATTTATGAATTTGCTCTGTTAACTGTATGTTAACTTTAGTATTATCAAATATTTGTTGTATCTTATCTGTCGATTTAAATATACGATAAAATATTTGTTTATTTTAAATGCATTAACCAATAATCAAACCTCTAACGTGAGGTACAGGTAAACGTTCCTTTTAATGCTTGAGTAAAGAACATCATTAGGCTAATACAACAATGAGCTGGCATACAAAGATTTATAAATGTAATAAAGTGATCTTAATACATTCGCGTGGGATACTATGTACGTGCCTTGTTTTGTTCCTCTGGTAGAAGCTATTCAGAGGTAGGTAATATGGTGTTTATTTTATTCCAACGTTTAATGTCAATGTTCAAGTTATTCTAGAGAATAGTAATTTCTGGCATAGAATGGAATGTCAATAGAAGGCTAGGGTTAGTATAATATTTTGTAATGTTTTGAACTTTAAGCAAATACCCATTTATTATGTATGGGCTTAACCTGTAGACGGTGTTACATTTTTTAATTAGTTTTATTAAGTTTCTAAGTCTTCTTTGTGGATACAAAGCTGCAATAAAATGTAATAGTAAGATTCTAAATATAGGGTTTTCTCCCTGAAAAGAAAAAAAAATTGTTTATTTTACGTCGTATATACGTATCTTGATGTGTGAGTGTGTGATTGTGTGTATAATAATTCGTAAATGTATCAGTTAGAAGCCTCTTGGAAATGAAGTTATTAATGACAACAATTTTATAATCTTTCTGTTCCAGATATTTTATCAGACGAAACTAATGAGGTGGGAGCTACTAACACTCAAAAGTCCTGCCTCAAGAAAACCTCACCTGTTGACTTACGTATCGAAGATGACACCTTGCATGATGTGTCAGAACATCCATTTCTTTTAAAGAAGGCCGTATCTGAAAGGTATTTATCTTGAAATAAACCTGACACTCACTTAAGACAGTTCTCCGAGCGTTCTACTCACAACCTGCAGGACGCAGATTTGAACTTCCGTCATACCAAACACACTTTCAGTTCAGCTGAGGGGAGTCTGTTATAATATGATGATCAGTCTCACTATTTGTTGGTAAAAGTGTAACACAGGTGTTGACATTGGGTGGTGTTGATTAGATGTCTTCCGTTTCTAGTCTATAACTCCTAAGTTAAGAACAATTAGCGCAGATAACCCACGTGTAGCGTTGTGCAAAATTCAAAACAACCCAGCCAAACGTAGCATTTATGACGTTACGAAAACTGGTGAAGTACTGAATAAACAATTTGAAACTAGAAAGACTTTTTCATATGTTTGCTAAATCAAATAGGACACGTTCTGTTTGAAAAATATGTGTATCAGTTAATGTATGTTATATATCGGTCTTTATAGTCGTCTTCCAATCACCATGTTGAACATATATATTGATACATTTGAAGAATATATACCAGTGATGTGTATTAGTTACTATCAATCAGTCATGGTGTTATAATTGTTTGTTTGTTTTAAATTTCGCATAAAGCTACAAGAAAGCTATCTGCCATAACCGTCATTAATATAGCAGCAAACGACTAAAGGAAAGGCAGATAGTCAGCACCAAGCACCGCTTACTTTTGGGCTACTCTTCAAACAAAGTAAAATGGTATTGACCGTGAATTAAAAATTCTCCCACGGGTGAAAGGGCGGGAATGTTTGATGTGATGGGGATTCGAACTCGCGACTCTCAGATCACGTGTCTCGTGCCCTACTCACGTGCTCATGCCGGGCCAGCTAAACGGAATCTTCCATGTCATCTTTGTCTTCAATACTTTCTAAGTGTCGATTTTCAATTATAATTTTATCTGAAACTTTAATTCTTGTATTTGAAAATCAGGAAGACAAATTTGGTGACGTATTTTACGTGACCCTCAAACAAACATAAAAAAATTTAGTCGATATTATGCCAACATGTAAATATTCAAGCACGTTTAATTTCACAGGACGAACTTCAACTATTTTATATCCCGATACATTTTTGGAGCCATTTTTATTCTAGGAAATGTTACCATGGAGTATAGGTAATATAATAACTTGTGAATGAAAGTGGACAGGAACATGTAAACTACATCACATCTACTATACCCTGTGTTATCGAAGTATTTCATGTAATACCAGGACTCTTCAGTTTAGCTGGTATACGGAAGATCTAATAGTTGTTGAGACAGTACCCATACTGTAAAACTGATTGATCAATAATTGTTTGGGTTTAAATTCGTGAACTGTGATATTAGTCAATGTTATCAAAGTTATTAGCCACTAAAACTAATGCCAGGATTTATTAACATAACACAGTTTATATAAATAAATATAGATGTATAGACCTTCTCTGAAGAAATTCACTTTTGTGTAAATGTACCAAAACAAATTCAGTATTTGTAATTATTGTTTCTATTTTAGTGACAAGAAATCACAAATATCCGTCAAAAAGTTTCTCCAGGGTGTAAAAATTCGTATTAAGAGGACCATACAAAACATTTTCTCCAGGAAACATGAATATCGACCTTGCAAAATGGAGAAACAACAAGAACGTCGACAACGCAAATCCACACGATCAGGTTATATAACGTTCAGCACAAAGTTACACAACTGGTTATGTTTACTTTGCTCACCACAGATATTAAAAACAGGTTTCTGGCGTAGTTAGTTCACAGACATGCCGCTGGGAGCATCAACAATTTATAAAATATTTTTAAGAGTAATATTTTATGTTTTACATGACTACCCCTAAAGAGAAAACATGAAAATGTGGTTCTTTAGTTACCTTCATTAAAACGTTTACTGCCATAAAATACACAATTTACAAACAATCTAACATGGAATGAATGTAAATTTATCATATATATATATAAAACCACAACTTAATTTTATAAATTTAATGTAATTTGTATTGCATAACTTAAAATTAGACATATATTTATATAAATTACACACTAGATGACCTGAAAAAAGTCTTCTATATGCCAGTAAACAGTATATTGAATGCATTTTAAAAATGAAAAGTTCTCAAATCACTATATTTTTATGTGTTTCCTTTTTAAGATCGTAATGTAAAACATTAAAAATTATTTTTTGAAAAATATTTTATAAATATTTAGCGCTATTCTGAATACCTCACTGTCAGAGCGCAGAAGAAATTGGTTGTGTAAAGACGATAGAAATTGAGAAATCAAGAAAATATTTACTGAGACTTACAGAAAATAAAGAGCAAATGAAAATATGAAATTATATAAAAAATAAATTGCATTTATATTATTATATTATATTAGTTGAAAAGCAGTATTTGTATGTTTTTCTCTTAAAGTTTCTCAGTAAAACTATTTCATAAAGAGCGAGCTTTGGAGTTACGATACCAGTAGAAGTTAATAAAAAAAAAGGAAATAAAAGCCAGATACATCAATATTTTCTTATTCGTACCCACGAGAGAGTCTTTTGTTTTGTGTTTTGGATGTGTATCCAGTGGCACAATGACAAATATGAGGAATTAAAACGTCAGATACCTGGTTTCGATACCTGTAATAAGCAGAGCACAGATAGTCCATTTTGTAGCTTTGGCTTAAATTATGGTTATGGTTAAATATACATATTTTTTGTTTCATTAGAATAACATGATACCGATGGCCTGCAACTAGCCTAAAATTGTCAAACATGTCTTTATATGTTCCAGCGAACAAGGTAAAATATATCTTTAAAATTTCAGTGTTAATCTTTCTAAAAGATTTGTATTATCTGTAGACCAGAAGAAAAACTTCCTCCTCTCCACCCTTTCAAATTTACCCCAACTGCAGATCTAAAATACTCTCTTTTCCTATAGAAGATGTACGTATCAACAACATTCACGTCCTTCTAATGGTTATGGTAATTTAAACACCAAACTGTGGAACGTGAATACAATGTTGAGTTCTTACACAACTTATGACATTTATAAACATTGTTGTTCAGTGTCTAACAATTGTATCTCAGATAAAACAAATACATTGTGAGAAGTCTCTTACAAAGAAATACGTCTTTCGTCTCTGTTTCATGATTCATTACATTTGTTTCCTTTTTCGTATTTCCAATGTTTCACGGATATCATTGGCTCTAACACCTTACGGTTAAGCGCACAATGACAACATTCACTCATAATATTTTAATTATGTTTGTTGTAAATAGTCTGCTATGGCCGAATTATCATTATATTTACTTCTTCTACATACTTAATGTAAACGATATTTTAGATCAAGTTCTGTCTCTCTATTACAGTTTCTTCCATGTCAACATTTAATGCTTGAGTAAATAACATCATTAGGCTAATAAAACAATGAGCTGGCATTCAAAGATTTATATATATAACGAAGTGATCTTAATAGATTCGCATGGGATACTATGTATGTGCCTTGTTTTGTTCCTGTAGTAGAAGTTATTCAGGGTTAGGTAATAAGGTGTTTATTTTCTTTCAACGTTTAATGTCAATGCTCAAGTTATTCTAGAGAATAGTAATTTCTGGTATAGAATGGAATGTCGGTAGTAGACCAGGGTTTATATAATATTTTTTAAGGTTTTGAACTTTAAGCAAATACCCATTTATTATGTATGGGCTTAACCTGTAGACGGTGTTATATTTTTTAATTAGTTCTATTGAGGTTCTAAGTCTTCTTTATGAGTACAAAGTTGTAATAAAATGTAATAGTGAGTTTCTAAATATAGGGTTTTCTCCCTAAAAAGAAAAGAAAATTGTTTACTTCACGTCTGATATACGTATCTTGATGTGTGTGTGTGTGATTGTGTGCATAATAATTCGTAAATATATCAGTTAGAAGCCTCTCAGAAATGAAGTTTTTAATGACAAGAATTTTATAATCTTTCTTTTTCAAATATATCATCAGAGAAAACAAAGCAGGTAGAAGTTATTAAACCCTTAAAATCCTGCTTAAAAAAGCATCTGTTGTTATGGGAACGTTAGACTTTTCCAACGAATATAACATACTGTATGAGGTATCAGAACTTCCACTTATTTCAAAGGTTATCGCTTTGTGATTATTAAACTGGGACGATTATTCTTACCATGTATAAATCAAAAGTAGGCCATGTCTTGTTCGGGCCGACATGGCCAGGTGGTTAGGACGCTCGTCGCGTAACCTGAGGGTCGTTGGTTCCAATCCCCCTCTCACCAAATACGCTCGCTCTTTCAGCTATGGGGGCGTTATAAAATTATGGTCAATCCCACTATTCATTGATTGAATAGTAGCCCTAGAATTGGCTGTGGTTGTTGTTGACTAGCTGCCTTCCTTTCTTCTAGTCTTACACTGCTAACTTAAGAACGGCTAATACAGGTAACCCTCGTGTAGCTTTGGGTCAAATTCAAAAACAAACAAACAAACTCATGTCTAGTTCTGCATATTTAAAATCAGGACGAATAGTGAATATAACTGTAGCTTCGAACGAAAACATAACGATTAAAAGAGTTATCTGTGTTGTTCGTCCTTAATTTTCAAGTGGTAGACTAGAAAGTAGGTGGTAAACACCATCCGCTACAAACGTATGAGCTACTGTAATCGAATTACCTGATTTCACCGAACTCTCAGCCTGAAAAATCAAGAGAGTAAATTTACAGTAACATAATTCGAACTACGAATCTATTTTAATTCCTAAGTCATGCTGGACAAGTGATAAGAGAAACATAAAAACATTCTGTATGTACACCTAATTAAACAGCAAACCTACTGATACATAAAATATAGATCAACTAGATAGTGAACCCCGGATAAACCTAATTACTCATAATTGTACTTCCACTTGAAATAAACGTTTATTCATATTGCATTTATATTACACTTGAAATATATGGTTTGGTATATTAAATGTATATTGTAATTTGAATATACAGTCCACTCTTCTGAACTAAATTCAAATTTACTTTAAGTTTGATTCTTTGACATTAAAGATTAAGTTCTATAACGTACTAATCTATTATATTTAAAATGATTTTATTATATTTTAAAAATCAACAAAAATAAACAAATGTGTTTTACAGTCTGAAGTGTATGAACTATAACTAAGTTACAAGTTCCGATGGACCAGGTGATTAACGAATTTTCTCTTAGGTTGTCACATACACAAAGTAATGTTATCTTTATATACACACTGCTGGCCAAAATCTTAAGGCCGATGAACATAAGGAAAAAATATGCATTTCGCGATGTTAGATTCAACCACTTATTTGAGTAGCACTTCGAAAGATGAAAATAAGAAAAGGAAAAATAAAAATAAAAAACCTTTTCAGCATTTTATAGGAAAATGTGAACATTATGAAATTAGCACAAATATTAGCTGGCCAAAAGTTTAAGATAATACCCAAAAGAAGTCCTAAACAGGGTAAGAAATGCCCAACAAGAGGTCTCAGTTCTAAGTTGCACGGCCGTCATTGCGAATAACTGCAAACATTCGCTTTGGCATGGTCGATATAAGCGTTTGCAGAAGGCTGGCTGGAATGATATTCCAAATAGTGAAGATGGCTTCACGACGATCAAATACTGTTTCGAATTGACGTCCATTTCTATAGACTACCCTTGCCATCCACCTCCAAACATTTTCAATGGGGTTCAGTTCGGGAGAACACGCTGAATGGTCCAAAGGAATCACGTTATTCGCCATGAAAAAGTTCTTTATCCTGACATTGGCATTGTGGATTGCCGCGTTGTCCTGCTGAAAGATTCAGCCATTTCCACACAAGCGAGGGCCTTCAGTCAATAAGGATGCTCTCTCCAACATGACAATGTAGCCAGCTGCTGTTTGACGCCCCTGCATAACCTGAAGCTCCATTGTTCCATAAAAGGAGAAAGCATTCCAGATCATGATAGAACCTACTTCATTGTGTCGTGTATAAACTGACTCCGGTGGGATATCATTATCGTACCAGTAACGTTGGAAGCCATTTGGACCATCCAGGTTAAATTTTGTCTCATCAGAAAACAAAACCTTTTTCCACTTTTCTACGTCCCATGTTTGGTGCTTCTCAGCAAAGTGTAATCGAGCTGTTTCGTGGTGTGGAAGGAGGCTTGGCCTTTGAAAACGTTTACAGATGTTAAAGTTTTTTTCTCGTAGATACCGTCTTATTGTTCTAGAGCCGCATTCTGCGTCCGTAAGGGCCTTAATCTGGTTCGACAATCGGCTGGTGTCTTGCCGGACAACCCGTCGAATCGTCCTGCTCAACGCCGGCGAAATTTTCTTGAGCCGACCACATGAAATCCTCGTTCCGTATCCCTCGGGGTCTTTTAAGAAATTTTCAACAGCAGTTTTGCAACGCCCAATCTCACTTGCAATGGCACACTGAGAGAGGCCTTGCTTTTGCAGCTCGACAATTCTGTCACGTTCAAACTCTGTCAGCTTTTTAGCCTTTGTCTTGTTTTTTACCCAATGTAAAACAGGAGATGTCAGTGGGAAATGTTCTCAACGCTTTTGCTTGAACATAAATTATTAAATTTCGTTACGTGTTTACCGATTAATGCTTCGTTTCAATATGATCTGAAGCTTTTGACCAGCTAGTATTTAGGCTAATTTCACAGCGTTCACATTTTCCATATTAGATGCTAAAAGAGGTTTTTATTTTTGTTTTCCATTTTCTTATTTTCATCTTTCGAAGCTTTACTCAAATAAGTGGTTGAGTCTAACAACGCAAAATGCATATTTTTTCTTTATGTTCGTTGGCCTTAAGATTTTGGCCAGCAGTGTATATTGGACGTATATTTATATTGATAAATCTCATTATCGTTGAAAATAATTTAACATTAATATTATTTGTTCTCCACTTATATTCACCGAAGTGTCGTTAAATTATAAAAATAACAAACCATCATAGATTTATATCAAGGACACATTAATATTTGGAGTAGATATTGCTAGGCGAAAATATTAAAAACTACATACGTGATACTTAAAAATAAGATGAGTTCAATGTATTTCTAACATTTGGACTAGTTAATCATCAAAGCTCATCCTCCTCTATACAAATATCGATTATTTATTCCAGGTAAATATAATACAAATATATCTAATTAAGCACTGGAATATCTCACTATTCGTTGGTAAGAGAGTAGCCCAAGAGTTGGCGGTGGGTGGTGATGACTAGTTGCCTTCTCTCTATTGTTACACATAGCCCTCAAGTAGCTTTTCGCGAAATTCAAAACAAACAAGCATAATTAATCAATAAATTTTCCTTTATAAATTAAAATGTTATTATATTTATACTTTATTTTTGATTATAATAGAAATAGAATTCATTTTGTCCATTTTGTAGCTTTGGCTTAAATTTAAACAAAGGAACAAAGTTTTGGTTAAATATACATATTTTTTGTTTCATTAGAATCCGATGATCTACAAACAGCGAAAAATTATGAAAATTGTCTCTTTCGCTTCCAATGAAGAAGGTAAAATATATCTTTAAAAGTTTCAGTGAGAATCTTTCTGAAACATTTGTGTTATTTGTAGACAAGAGGAAAAACCTCCTCCTCTCCCCCTCTCAAATTTACCCCAATTGAAGATCAAAAATACTCTCTTTTTCTATAGAAGATGTACGTATCAACAACATTCACGTCCCTCTAATGATTATCGTAGTTTAAACACCAAACTGTGGATCGTGAATTCAGTGTTGAGTTCTTACACAACTCATAACATTTATAAACATTGTTGTACAGTGTCTAACAAATGTATCTCAGATAAAACAAATACATTATGAGAAGTCTCTTACAAAGGAATACGTTTGAGTTTCGTCTCTGTTTCATGATTCATTATATTTGTTTCCTCTTTCATATTTCCAGTGTTTCACGGATATCATTGGTTCTAATACCTTACGGTTAAGCCCAAAATGACTACCTTCACTCATAATATTTTAATTATGATTGTTGTAAATAGTCTGCTATGGCCGAATTATCATTATTTTTACTTCTTCTACATACTAAATGTAAACGATATTTTAGATCACGTTCTGTCTCTCTATTACAGTTTCTTCCAGGTCAATATTTAATGCTTTAGTAAATAACATCATTAGGCTAATACAACAATGAACAGGCATACAAAGATTTATAAATATAATGAAGTGATCTTAACACATTCGCATGGGATACTATGTATGTGCCTTGTTTTGTTTCTGTAGTAGAAGTTATTCAGGGTTAGGTAATAAGGTGTTTATTTTCTTTCAACGTTTAATGTCAATGCTCAAGTTATTCTAGAGAATAGTAATTTCTGGTATGGAATGGAATGTTGGTAGGAGACCAGGGTTTATATATTATTTTGTAAGTTTTTGAACTTTAATAAGAGACCCATCTATTATGTATGGGCTTAACCTATAGACGGTGTTATACTCTTTAATTAGTTATATTACGTTTCTAAGTCTTCTTTGTGGGTACAAAGTTGTAATAAAATATAATTTTGAGTTTCTAAGTATAGAGCTTATAACTTAGCTTAAATAGTTCTCCGAGCGCTCTTCTCACAGTCTGCAGGACGCAGATTTGAACTCCCGTCATACCAAACACACTTTCAGTTCAGCTGGGGGGGGGGGTACTGATATAATATGATGATCAGTCTCATTATTTGTTGGTAAAAGTGTAACCCAGTTGTTAACATTGGGTGGTGTTTATTATATGTCTTCTTTTTCTAGTCTATAACTCCTAAGTTAAGGACAATTAGCGCAGATAACCCACATGTAGCGTTGTACAAAATTCAAAACAACCTAGCCAAATGTAGCATTTATGAAGTTACGATACTGGTGAAATACTGAATAAACATTTTGAAACTAGAAAGACGTTTCCATATGTTTTCTAAATCTGATAGGACACGTTCGGTTTGAAAAATATGTGTATCAGTTAATGTATATTATATATTTTTCTTTATAGTTGTCTTTCAATCACCATGGTGAACATATATATTGATAGATTTGAAGAACATACATCAGTGATGTGTATTAGTTACTATCAAACAGTCATGGTGTTATAGTTGTTTGTTTGTTTTGTGTATTAGTTGTATCAAACAGTCATGGTGTTATCATTGTTTATTTGTTTTGTGTATTAGCTACTATCAAGTAGTCATGGTGTTATAATTGTTTGTTTGTTTTGAATTTCGCGTAAAGCTACAGGAAAGCCATCTGCTCTAACTGTCATTAATATAGCAGCGGACGACTAAAGGAAAGGCAGCTTGTCATCACCACACACCGCTAACTTTTGGGCTACTCTTCAATCAAAGAATAGTGGGATTGACCATGAATTAAAAATTCTCCCACGGGTGAAAGGGCGGGAATGTTTGATGTGACGGGGATTCGAACTCGCGACCCTCAGATTAAGTGTCCAGGGCCCTCCTACCCACGTGGTCATGCCGGGACAGCTAAACGCAACCTTTCATGTCATCTTTGTCTTCAATACTTTCTAAATGTCGATTTTCAATTATAATTTTATCTGAACCTTTAATTCTTGTATTTGAAAATCAGGAAGACAAATTTGGTGACGTATTTTACGTGACCCTCAAATACATATTGAATATTTAGTCGATATTTATTCCAACATGTAAATATTCTAGCACGTTTAATTTCACAGGACGAACTTCAAGTTGTAAACTACATCACATCTACTAAACCCTGTGTTATCGAAGTATTTCATGTAATATTAGGACTCTTCAGTTTAGCTGGTATACGGTAGATCTAGTAGTTGTTGAGACACTACTCATACTGTCAAATTGATTGAACAATATTTTTTTTTATGTTTGAACTTGTTTAAATTCGTGAATCGTGACATTTGTCAATGTTATCAAAGTTATTAGCCACTAAACCTAATGCCAGGATTTATCAATATAATACAGTTTATATAAATAAATATAGATCTATAGATCTTCTCTGATGAAATTCACTTTGTGTAAATGTACCAAAACAAATTCAGTATTTGTAATTATTGTTTCTATTTCAGTGACAAAAAATCGAAAAATTCTCTGAAGAAGTTTCTCCACCGTTTACGAAAATCTGTTTCTCGTGAAGTGGAGAAATATTTTGTTTCGTGATTTTGAAGATCTAGACGATCATGTCACACTAAGGTAACCAGTGTGTGACGATCTGTAAGTATCTGGTTTTTTATGATTTTAGTAGGATACTGAATTTTTATATTGCATATATACAACGTAATGTATTGTATTACAAGAAACAAGTTTAAATTCATTAATTGTAGCTATCAACAAGTGGTCAAGATATGGCCTTACTGGCCTTCTTTCGGCACTCAAAAACCTACGTTACTGACTACATACGACTAAATAGTCATTTTTCTTAATAAATTGTTTAGACGAAGGTTAAATACTAAAACTTTGGGGTTAAGTGGCTTTGCGGAAAATGCTTAGTGTGTTTTCTATACTTTTCTGATAATACTGGAAGTCATGCTGACTATTTAGATGCATTTTACCTTGTGATATGACGATATTTGGTTAGTGGTCAAGTTATTACATAAAAGTGTTCTTTATACAATAATCATTATCTGATCCACAAAATGGTATTGTTAGCATGAACTTTATCGAGGCACTAGTGATCTAGAAAAAACTCCTTATGAGATTACATGTGTAGAGAAAGATAAATTCTAACTCACAATGGATATTTAGTTGGTGTTTTTGGTTTTAGACTATCATACATTTGAACAGAAATATGTTAAAGATCGAGAGTTCATAATTTTCTAAACCCTTGTAGGATTCTCTGAATTGATTAATACTGATATTTTCAATTGAAATTACTTACTGGATTTATCTGCATTTTGGCTCAAATTTTAGACACTAAATGACAACTTTTTAATAACCATATGGTGTTTTTATGTTTTTTACTATCATCCGTATAGCATGAAACTAATTGGATACTTTAACTTTTAATCCATGTTAATATAAAAGAAAAACAACAATCTGTACTTTAACTACAACTGTTTTTTCCCCACTCACGTCACCCTACATCGGAGGATACTAATCACATGATATCAATTCTCAACCGCTCTCCGAATACACAGCGGCTCTTTTTTTACTATTATTGCGGTGTAAGAGAGCCTTTGGTGATCTTCTGTTTTAACCATTTGCACTATTATACTGTAGGGTGTTATCTGTCTGTCTCTCAGTCAGTAAACACTAAAATGATGCCATATAAGGGGTACTTAACGTTGTAATTTGTACTGTCGTGACGTTAGTGTAACGTGCACGTGCCATAAATTACGAAAAGAATTATAAACTGTACGATACAACACAGCATGACGTATGAACTTGAAAAATATTTTTCTTACTCTTCATTTTGCTTTTATCTGCTGTTGAAAGAAAACACGTTAGAGGTCGTTTCACCAAATATCTAGTTTATTAATATATTTCGTAGGTTCGAATTTAACGAAAGATAAAAGGATTATGTATTCAACTTATTATTTTGTAGTTAATTCATTACAGGAAAACAAAACTAACCTGGCAAGTATCACGGTATAATACGGTATAATTTCGTACCACAGAAAATAAGGTAACAGATAATTTCAAAATACAATAACAACTATTTCTAACTGATGATTATGCCTTACCAAAGGTCGAAAGGATGAAATTATTAAAAGTCAAAATTTACCTTATGTAAAAGTTACTGTTATTGTATTTTAATATTAATTATTCAACCTAGGAGGTTCCTTACCAGATATCAGTGGCCCGAGATAGCCAGATGGTTAAGACACTTGACTCGTAATCTGAAGGTTGCCGGTTCGAATCCTGTCACACCAGACGTTTTGCCCTTTTAGCTGTAGGGCATTACAATGTGATGGCCAATCCCACTATTTGCTAGTAAAATAGGGGCCAAGAGTTGTCAGTGGGTGGTGATAACTAGCTGCCTTCCCTCTGGTCTTATACTTCTAAATTAGGGATGGCTAGCGCAGATAGCCCTCGAGTAACTTTGCCCGAAATTCAAAACCAAAACAGATATCAAGACAAAGCTAGTCTAGACGCTATTTAATTATGTACCAATCGGCATTTTATTTTATTTCAAACTTAAGTAAAAGTTACTTGAATCATTAATTGGTTTTCAAATCAGAGACGGATTAAGCGTTTTACATCGTATTTGAAAAGATTTTATCTTAACGTTTTTAAATTTCTCTTCATTAGTTTTACTTTTGAGCTAAAAAATAAAGTCTGTAGAATAGCTATTGTGGGCCTGTCGCAGATACTCCCTTGTTAAGATTAAACCCACACACAAACATATTTTATTTAGTGAATAAAACCCACCATCAATTCTTGAACCTCCCTTTAAGGACAGTTCATGGCAAAAAAGAGAAAAGATAACTTTTATTATTGTTATTATTTTTTATGCCAAAAACACTTGAACAACATTCAATATAACCATTATGATTCATTTGTTAGAATTATGAATTGTCAGTTTGGGAAATCCTTACTTATAGAAAATGATAAAGAGTACTGGGACAAAACATCAGTTTTATCATTTGTAACTGTCGAATCATTAACGAGAATAAGATAATTTGATGTAAGAGAGATTTTAATTGATTAACGCGATCTCTGTTTTCAAGAATTTTGTTTCTGTGTAAGGATACTATTTTTTCAGGCTATTTCATATTCGTGTTTAACTTTACTTACATAGGCGAACAAGGCTAGTTAGATATTCTTGGATGAAGTTTATTTGGGTAGAGAGAACGCTGTAACAATGATAAATCCTACAACGATTCATGTATACATATATATATATATTGTCTTGATGGCTTGAGGAGTGGTCATAACCCAGATGGGAGATTATAAAACATTGAATTTGCTCAGAAGGTTGTTTGTTTTACGCAGGTGACGAAAGTTTAGCGCATTACAGAACAAAATATGCATGACTGTC
This sequence comes from Tachypleus tridentatus, assembly GCF_004210375.1. NCBI lineage: Eukaryota > Metazoa > Arthropoda > Merostomata > Xiphosura > Limulidae > Tachypleus > Tachypleus tridentatus. The sequence continues at coordinate 85,972,891 of NC_134826.1, read as the reverse complement.
GGTCATCGTTGACCCGCTAATTATTGAAGATTTGAAACTGGGACTTCTGTTACCATTTTTATTAATAATCGTATTATATATGTATTTGTTGTTGTTGTTGTTTTGAATTAAGCACAAAGCTACACAATGGGCTATCTGTGCCCTGCCCACCACGGGTATCAAAACCCGGTTTTTAGCGTTGTAAGTCCGCAGACGTACCGCTGAGCCCAAAAAAAAGAGTAAAAGAGTAGCCCAAGAGTTGGCGGTGGGTGGTGATGACTAGCCGCCTTCCCTCTAGTCTTACACTGCTAAATTAGTGATGACTAGCGCAGATAGCCCTTGAGTAGCTTTGCACAAAATTCAAAACAAACAAACAAAAGCAAACCTTATTATTTAATTAAATTAACCTTAAAGACAATAATATCATAGAATAAGTAAAATTAAAAGTGTATGTCAGTATTAAGTTTCTAAATAAAACCCACACATTACATCTAATGAAACATGAACACATAAATGTTACACTGATCTAAAACCACTGTATTTATACTTATGGCCTGAAAATAAATACTAAGTCCCAAATACCAGTGATCTATTGTTAACACTGTTGCTACAAATACAAATGTTTAAAAACCAATTATTAAAGATGTATTTATATGAAAACGTTTCACAACAAAATTAATAACAACTATACTATTATTATCTCTCTAGGTTTTTGTTTTGCCATCCAAGTAAGTCTGACAGAAATGAGATAAGTAATATGATATTTATTCAATCTGGAACCCTATCCCAGCATATTTGGACTTAGATAGAAGATCGTTACGGTACGTTAGAGATAACAACTTTCCTGTTGTTCTGCAGACAACTGACCTGTCTCTTGAAGAGTTTCAGAAATTAATCAATATCTTATCCAATCCACTTTCTGATTTTACTACCTTATTGGAAGGCTTTACTCCGAAATTTAATATACATCTCATTAAACATGTTATCCAGCAGTTAACAGAACTGTGTAAAATGTTTGTTCTTTGACAGTCATCATCAGATTGAAAATACTCGAAAGAAGAGACCAGATATTTCACTGTTAGCTTTTATCGATTTGAAACATCTTTGTCAGCCTCTGCATGGAGATGTTGAGCTGTTGGATTTCATTGTTATGAAATACCTTTTACCAAACATTCTGATGTTGACAGTTACGGGAAGTCATTCTATCCCTGGAGCCCAGCAAATAATTAAAGATAACGCTGTTAATTTTACTTCTTACCTTATGAAGAAGTAATCAAGAGCAAAAAGTTCAAGAAACACATGTGTTGAAAACGATTCTCCAAATCTATGTGGTAGACAAGAAAATGCACTAAACAGAGTGAAGCTGGCTAGTTTTCCAGTTGTTTTGTTAGACAGAATGGATGTTGAAGCAGCTCAAACAAAACTACAAGAAATTAGTGTGCATTAGTGTGAAGTAAGGAATAGGAGCAGAATTGAAGAACACTCTCAAACTCCAAACCATCATACTCCAAAGAAAAGTGTTGTTTCTTCAGTTTTGAAGAGGGCAATTAGCACACCTTCTGGTGTGATTAGCAACAAAACCTTTCAAAATCCTCTCGATGTCAGTGATATTCCCATTGTTGAACCAAACTGTGAGAAAACAAAAGACAGATAAGGGAGAAGACAGTTCAACTCCTTTGATTCTTCTCCACCTGCAGTCTCCAGAAGTCCTTTGTAAGCCTTGAGTGTCGCATTTGAAAACGTGAACTTAATATGAGAAACAAGGAATCTTGGTTTTGATTTTATTGTGTATGTACATATTTCATGTGAATAGTCTTTAGAATGGGGACACCTTAAAGATGTCTGACTTATTAGGATTTAAATGGTTTTTTAAAATTCATGCTGATATTAGATTGTGTATCTTTAAAGTGTAATATTTGACTTTATAAAAGTGTAGAGTGAGGGAATTTGTCAGTTTTTAAATAAAATTACTTTGAAAAATTGGTTCTCGGCCTGACCTGAATTTTCAGTTTTGTTTATTTGTACAGATTACCCTCACTCTTTCCCTGCTACTTGTCTCAGATTCCTGTTGCACGTTTCCTCACTTATCGACATCTCTCATGTTCTTCTTAAGCCTGTCCTTATTTCTGAATATTTCTCAGGTTTCTTTTTTGTTAACTGTGTTTTGTCTGTAATAGTTCTGATAATCTTCTCCATTCTTTTCATCTTCTTACAGATTTACTTATGTTATTTTATAATAATTTGTCACTTTCCCCACATAATCTGTTTACTCTCCTCATGATTCTTCGCTGTGGCCCATTTATCCTATCTTATTTAGTCTTATAATAAAAATAGCTTGTTTCTTTCATATAATAATTTTAAGGCCAATTATTCTTGATTTTACGTTGTTTTAATGGTGTTAAAATATATCACATGTTATGACGTACACATAAGCATACAAGAAATGTTAAGTACATAATCTGCAGCATATATTTGAAATTATACATTGTAAACAAATTTATTATTTTTCCTTTACAAATCCTCTAATACGAAAGTATTAAAACTGCAAACCAAAAATATATTTCTCATTTTGTATTTTTCATTTATATTCTCAATATGACAAGAGTAGGTGTTTTTTAATAATTACACCATCATCTAACTCGTCAGCTGTAGAGCACACTAATAGAATGAAGTACATCTAGTACTTTATATTTACAGTTGAAATTCAGATATTTTCACAAGTACTGTCAATACATCATATAACTTAATAACTGAGATTGAAGATTGATTTCTTGAATGTCGGTGAAGGGATCCAATAGGTTCATATCGTCCTTGCCAACTACTGTACTGGGTTACTCACTTTATGTGGGAAAGATCAGTGTAAAGTGGAGCATATTGCAAAAAAAATATGTATTGGTATTTTAAATTTACAGATGACATGCTGTCTTAAGAATGCAGCTTCCTTTAATTTAATAACGTAATTTTCAATAGAGCATGAAGTTGAGCATTTGTAAAGAAAAACAAGCACAATTATAATGCCAAAACGCAAACCAAAGATAACTATTTTAACCGTTTGTGTGAAACTGGTAAGAGCGAGATAAAAGCTCTTATCAGGTGGATGTATCCTTCCATTAAAAACATCTTCCAAAGCTAAAGAAATTAAATAGAAACCCTTAAAAATGAACTAGAATTGAAGTTGCTTGTTATCATCACTTTTACACGAAGGTAAATATAAATAATAACCTGACATTAATATAAATAAAAAAGATTTAACCTACTATGATAAAAATACAAGTTACCAAAATAAAAGTTAAGTGAAACATTACTAAACGATAATAGTATCCTAACTTCAACGTTGTCTCCAAACAAAAGAGGAATATCCATTTTTTATATGCTGCTTATATTAATCATCTTCCACTACCATGAAATGGGCCTCATTCAAATAAGTACTAATAAAATCCTCCATCTTACATGATTAAAACAAAAAAATAGACTTGGTGTAAACCTAATAGTAACATTTCACGCTCATTCATAATTATAATACATTACTTTATACCAGACTTGAAAATGTTTTCTCTTTGAATTATTACCTCGCATATCCAACTTCCAAATGCACGAAAACATCAGCGGAGGCCACGACCAAACTTTTGTTGTTTTTATTATTTCTCTGTGTAAGACTAGTCATTACCACTAACTCTTGCGCTACTCTTTTACCAACGAATAGTTGAGTTGACCGTCACATTATAACGCCTCCACAGCTGAAAGGGCGACCATGTTTGGTGTGAAGGGGATTCGAATCCTCGACCCTCAGATTACAAGTTGAGTGCCTTAACCACCTGGTCATGCTTCAAACAATCTCTATTAATACTTTGAAGTATGAAGTTTTACAAGTTAGCTGTCGTTAACTAGGAAGAAATCAGAAATGCAAAACAGTTATCAATGAATTCACTAAAGCCATTAAAGAAATAGTAAACGAAATTCAACACAGCTATGAAAGACGTTGCCTACGTCGATTATGTATCAACACCCGTGACAGGACAGTAGAAACAAACAGAAGAATCCTAATCTAGAAGAAGTGGGTACAAATTGATAACACGAGAATCATTCACCCGCTTCTAGAAGTTACGATATCTTTACATTTAAAAGTTTCCAGAGTCACGATAGAGAAAATATTTCTCAGAAATTTTTAATCTCTGTTTTTGAAAATACTAAGATTGTTTAAGGATATGGCTTGTAGCTTCATGTAACAATTACTCATTTGATAGCATGAATCCATTTTAAAACCCATACAAGTTCAAATTACACAAAAGTAAAAAAGAATTTAAAGAAAAATGTAATTAAACATACAACTTTGATAATGATAAGTGGAATTCTTTGTAATCAGTGTAACTCAATGACAAGTGGTAAATTAGGTTTCAAGTTTTTATCATTTTAAACAGCTTGTTTGGATGAATAATTCGCAGCAATAAGTGAATGGCACCAATTTTAAATATTCTAGAAATTTCAATAAAAATATGGTTGTATGATCAAAAACACCATCCATAAAATACTCACCACAACTCTTGTTTTCTTCTATCTTTTTAATGGTCACAATTTATTGATGAGGTTTGGATTTCATTGAAACAGATATTTCTAGGTGACTGTTGATAAATCACTTGGTTTCAGATACTTTACTTAATATTTTAAATAGCTTGGTTGACTAAATGACTCACAAAAATGAATTAGTAACATTAATGATACATATTATTTACATTCCTGTATAAATGTAGGATTACCGGGAAATAACATACATTTAAAAAACAACGTACATGTACTATCAAGATGATTTTTAAACTCTAAGTCAGTTTACTAACATTATATTTACTGCGGTATGTCTGCGGACTCTCACCGCTAGAACAGTAGAACTGGTGTAGTGAGGGGTGAAGAAGAATATGCTGAAATACGTTTTAGACGTACTCTTTAGGCTCTGTAAAAATACCTGGATTTCATTACCAAAAGAGCTGTTCTAAACTGTATTCTCGCCGAGAGCAAAGCGCAGAATGCCCAATGTATAGAATTGTACTTAATTCAGAAATCTATACTACAAAATAAAAATAATTGTGAAAAAAAATTATTAATTACTAGAGTAATTGAAGTTTTTAAATACTTATTACAAAAAATCCAAGTCTGTTTTTAAAAACACGAGTAGTTATTTTAGTTTCTTAATTCTCTTTGTCCGATCATACGCTACATTGTTTCATTTCGAGCGTTTAGTCTGTAGTTATTACATATGTGTGGACCTTAACATCAATAAAGAATATAAAAAAAATATTTTTATCCAAGACTTTAGCATCTCATACTTTGAGGGCTAGGCTACTCATACCATCAGCATAATTAAACAATTATATAAAAAATCACTGTTACACTAGATAGGTATATCGTGATATGTTTGTTTTGTTTTAAGTTTTTCGTAAAGTTACACAAGGGCTACCTGCGATAGCCCCTTCTCAGTATAACAGTGGAGGGAGGGTAGTTAGTCATCACCTCCCAGTGCCAACTTGCTAACGAATAGTGATATTGCACGGCACATTATAACTCCACCATCTCTGAAACGGCTAGCATGTTTGGTGTGACGTAAATTCGAACCCAAACCGACTACGTCTTCCGACTTTACGCTTGTCTATCTCTTTATTTGCTGTTAAGGTACTTGTGCACCCAGCATCTTAACATGCCCATTTCTCAGTTAAACTACCAATAAACCGAGAAGAAGAGCATCTAAAACTTAAACATAAACAATTTAACAAACTAATAAGATAAATAATGTAAACTTTCGTTAATGTATTTTTGTTACTGTGACATTTCAGTTTTTGAAACGTTCTTTTACATTTCTATAAATATTTAATTTAATAAATATCGTCATAGATATTTCTCTTCGTCTTTGAAATGTGTTCATGGTTCGTAGAGTGACGTCCACATAACTTATGTATTGTTTTACTTTAATTATCTGTTTGATGAAAGAAGCATCATTTCGAATGAGAGTTTGGCTGTTAGATATCCAGCTCCTCTAATCACTACAAACTTCATAGAGCAACAAGCTACCACTACTGCCATCAGACTGTCATATAAAGTTAACGTTTTTTCTTTGGAGTCTTCAACAGAATGTACTTCGTAATCACGAGAAACCTACTTTAAGTAACAATGTATTTCAATACGGCTGGTACGGGTATTAAAACTTTATTAAAATAAAGTAGACAACAAGGCTTCGAACTTCTCAGGTCATCTTCAGGTAAACAAAGAGAATTTGTATATTTCTGTATGTTCTTTACAACTATGTGTTTGAAGGCTGACTTAATTTCTGTGTGTCCCCTTCATTATACACATACATTTCATAATAATATTTCACCACAAGGGTCAAAATAATATAGCTACACAAGTTACCAGTTCTATCAGCTTGCATAAATACATGATATTTAGACATCGCCAAGGTTTTGACATTCACTGTTTTCAGACATTTTTGTTCTTTTATCTTTATCAAACCTGTGGATCATTCATTAAAAAAAAAAATAACTCGGAAAAGTTGTACCTGGGAATTTGAGACTAGACTTTAAATTGCTGTAAATTTTGTCATAACAATGAAGATAAGTGTATATACTTTTAATTATTAAATTCATATTGTTATTTGAGCATACACGACTTTCGAATCATGCAATTCACCCAAACACCTAAGATTTTGTATAATTGGAAATTCGCACAAAGATAGTCCAGAGCTATCTGTCCTAGACGTTCCTAATATAGCAGTGACGTATTACTGGAAAGCAACTAATCAACATCACCAACTGACAAATTGTGGGGTTTCTCGTTTACAAAAGAACTGTTGGATTGGTTGTCAGTTATAAAGCTTCCATGACTAAAAGGGTAATCATGTACAGTTAAGTGGATCCATGCCCTCAGTCCACAGATTACGAGTGGAATGTACAGATTCCCAGGATATGCAAGGCCTTAAAAACACAAATTAACATCACAGTCTGTTGGTAGTAACGACAGTACGGTCAAGCTGATGTTCATGTGATGTTTGTAGCGGTGAGACGAGTCGACTGTTTAACTCAATTAAAAATTGTCATATACAGTAGGAATGAAATTATTATTAAAACAATAAACGTTTTATCAGTTTCTTTGTATAATTGAGCGATATATTATGCTCGTAATATGATAGGTTGCCATGTCGGAGATACCTAGTGATTCCGTTTTAGAGACTATAATTTTGAATCAGAAACCAATAGAAAGGCAATCAGTTCACACCATTTACCGTATGAAGAGTTTTCTTAAAGAAAAAGTGGGATTGGCTGTTACTGTTATAGCGCACACATAGTTAAAAGAACGAAGCGTGGTTAGTAGCACCGCTTCTCAAACACAAGACCCAAACAAAATAAGAACATGGTAGCCATTTCGGTCATAAATGCGTTATAATCTAACTTTTGTTCGTTACAAATACCCCAAATGTTGGCGGTGATTAAGTTTAACTCGTTGTTTTCCCTCTAATCTATCACTTCAAAATCAGGGTCTCCTGACACAGAGTCAACACAGAATTAAAAACACCAATCAATCTCACAGGTCTTAGTACCCGGTATGGATTATGTCGCTTCTTTACAGATCCTTCATATCGAAAACGTAATCCTCTAGAAAACAAAATGCAAGAAAACCTAGGGGTGAATTACCCATACTAAAACTAGCTATTAAATATGCTCCAAAAGTGCTCCAGCTGCAGGTGGTGAAAAGAAACCTCTTCCATATTATCTGCCTTTACCAGAAGTCCATTGAGCAGCTCTTCCGCAAACTATTACTTTTCAACAGGCTGATAAGAAAATTAGCTCAGGACTTCAAGACTGACCTGCGATTCCAAAGCTCCACCGTCACAGCTCTTCAAGTGTCCAGTGTGGCCAACTTGGTGAGCCTCTTCGTAGACACCAACCAATGTGTCGTCCATACTAAAATAAAGAGAATCATGCTTTGCGCGAAATTCAAAACAAACTTCTACAAAACATCTCTACCTTTCATATTTAATCTCGTACCCTAAACTGTGCTAAAGTGAAAAATATCACTATTCAATTATTGTTTTTAAAGTAGACCAAGTTTTACTGTATCGCATTCTTGTGGTTTTGATAAGCAAGAGATTAATTAAATTCTACCAATACTGCACTTGGTGAAAAGACGATCACAGATATAAGACGAATATAGATTTTTGAGCAAATTAAGCGTATTTCTTTGAAGTTTGGTATACGGAACAACCTCTATGTCAAGCAAGTCTAGGATGTGACGTTTGTAAAGAAATTCTTTGAAGATATGTTAAAAATCTGCGCTTGGGGAAATGAATGCAACCACAAGTGTAATTTTTATGCTCTTTAAACGCTAGAGACGACTCAATGCGGCATAACTTAAGTCACAAACATGTAAAGTTGTTTATTTATTTTAAAAACTCATTTACAAAACAAGTGTACCTTACAGACACTAATTTTTTATATAATATTAGCAATATTTTAATATGACGGATGAGATCAATACATTTTAAATTTAAAGTATCTCGATTAGTTGTATCAACCATATGAGATTAACTTCTAGCTATGAAGACTCGAGACAAATGATATATTACAAATAAGTTATTGAAACGCAGTAGTGGCTCCATGTCAACGCAAAAAGTAAGAAAAACAATATAGTTTTGGTTAAATATGTTAGTAACCGGATAGATAACGATGTTTTATTGCTAAAAATATTTATTTACACAGTAGGGTTTGTTTCTTTGGAATTTCGCACAAAGCTACTCGAGGGATATCTGTGCTAGCCGTCCCTAATTTAGCAGTGTAAGACTAGAGGGAAGGCAGCTAATCATCACCACCCACCGCCAACTCTTGGGCTACTCTTTTACCAACAAAAAGTGGGATTGACCGTAACTTATTACGCCCTCACAGCTGGGAGGGCGAACATGTTTGGCGCGACTCGGGCGCGAACCCGCGACCCTCAGATTACGAAGCGCACGCCTTAATGCGCTAGGACATGCCAGGCCCCACAGTAGGGTAACCTCTGTTTGAGGGCCATATTTGTTATTATAGCGTCGTTAGGCTCATTATAGGTATTTAATCCTACAAAATGTTTCATTAAGCTTACATTACTCTTAAAAAACAGACACATTACATGTATATGCTTTTCCCTGTAAAGAAGAAAGCTTGGGTTATCAATTTGTGTTCGAGAGAAAGTCTGTTATCGGACGAGCGATTTTCTAAATTTCGAGTAGCTTCGTAAAGTCTGTGGTTAAAGAATAAATAAAACTACAAATGCAAATGGTACGTAAAAATACTGTTTACTTTTTAAGCAGGAGAGAAAGCAAATACGTTTGAGACACATGTTGAGACGATGTTCTTATATTTTGCCTTGATCAAACAAGTTAAATTGTGTTAACTATATCACACGAAAATATTTCAAACTCACCTAGAATAGCGGATGTAATGACGCACAGAGGTTTGATTTCCCATCACCTTCTGGTAAACGTTTAAAACTTTCAGGGTCAATCATGGTTCGAGATGTTCAGCTTACTGGAAAGCTTCTCTGAGCAATTATCATATGATATGAAAGGATAAAAATATATGAAGATAAACACTCATACAAATTATCTTTAAATTTTTTGTTAAGTTAAAAATAGTTTCCAGCTTTAGAGAATATGTAAACTGTGTCAAACATAAAATGTCAACGGTAGTACTAAAAGAAAACTATCATTTAAACTTTTATTAACAGAATATTATTATTTTTCGTGTTACCTTTAGCCATTGGTTCTCCTTCCATGACCATTTAGTTCATTATTAAATACGAAGCTTTTAATTTTACGATTTCCACTTCACTGTGCGACTGAGTAGTCCACGCCACATAAACGAGCGACATTCATAACAACATATTTATCATCCACTAAAGATCAAAACTCATGTATTTGACAGATTCTTGTAATGAAGCGTGTTGGTTGAGTCGAACGTAAGCCTATTTTCCTTTCAAAATAAAAAGAACAAGCAAAACTTCTGATAATAATTGTGATAAATTCTAAGATCTTCTTTTTAGTTAATAAATATATTGATAATCCCAATTAAGAAGTTAACTGTCTTAACCTATATACGATCATGTTACTGTATGTATGGCGGCGGTGTATAAGCTCTGAACTGGGAAGTGCGGAAAGTCCTGGTGCAGAGCTGAAGTCCCTGATAATGAACGGGGCACAGCATCTTTAATGCCGAGGTCCTGGCAGAGTCATAGACCAGAGACCTAAAGTCTAGATTCGATCGAATAAGAGCACGATATATCTATCTGCACCCCAAATGGAGGAAGGGAGGATACATAGAATGTTCAGTGCTTTTGTACATTTGACTCGTAGCTGCTTGATGTGTAGTATAAAGTTCAGTTTACAGTCAAAGATGAGCCCCAAAAACTTTATCTTAAGGACCACGGGAAGCACAACTTCACCAACACAGAGTTCAGGATCGGGGTGAGTACCCGGTTGCCAGTAAATATACATGTAAATGGTGTGAAATAGAGAGAGAGAAAATTAAAACCGTTTGCTGTGTTCCACGTTAGAAAACGACCGAGGAAAATCTGTAGTTGTTACTCAATAAACGTCATGTTCAACGACTGGCATGAGATGTGAAAGTCGTCGACATAGAGCCCGTTTGTAACAATAAAAGGTAATGTGTTATGTTCAGTGGTGGCATTAATCTTTATACTGAAAAGTGTGACACTCAAGACACAGCTCTGAGGGACTCCAAGTTCCTTTAGAAAAGAACGGGAAAGTATCGAACCCACACGAAGTTGGAATTGCCTACCCATAATTTTTTAAAATAAAAATGGGCAAATTGTTACATAATACATATAAGTAGAGGTCTCGCAAAATTCTATACCTCCACGTTGTATCATAAGCCTTCTCAAGGTCTAAGAATATGGATACAAGATGTTTTCATTTGAAAAAGGCTTCTCTGATCGACGTTGGTGAAGCGATGTCATCACGCTAAGTGGGAGAGATCAAGATTTTTGATTAAAGGAACCAAACACGATGAGCATCAACCATTCTCTCTATGGTCTTACAGAGACAGTTTGTCAAAGTAATTAGATGGGAGTTTGAAGGGATCTTAGGTATGACAATAGCCTGGCACCATGCACCAGGAAAAACATTCTCCTGCCATATCCGGTGAAAAACAACCAGAAAGATGGGAAGAGAAGTAGGATATATACGGCAAAGCATCTCGTAGAGTATATCATCAGGTCGGACCTTTGTACTGTCAGACAAAATAAGGACCAGTTTGAGTTCAACCAGTGAAAGGGATGATTATAGTCATAGAGACAATCAGCTTGAAAGGAAAGAGGTGATCGCTCAGCCTAAGTCTTGATGGCTAAGAAGGTGGAGGATGAAGCAGAAGTCCTAGATATCTGGCAAAAGCTCTCACCGGAAGTATCAGTGATGCTCTGGGCATCAGCTATTTCCTAGCCATCACAGAGTAATATCGAAAGGAAGACAAAATTATACTGCTCACTGACCTTTCAACTCTTGTCCCTGATGAGACGTCTTACCTATCAAACATGTGGACAGGTCCGCTGGAAACGATGTGGTTCGAAAATGTGGGATACCTATGAAAGTTATTCCAAGCCCCATTTTTGAGCTTTTCGTGCTATATGACACTCAGAATCCATTATGGACAAGGATATCGTGGTAAACGTGTGAAGGATTTGGGAATACATTGAGCAGCTTCCTTCATAATACAGTCAGACATTGCTGTCACGCAGTCGTCTATCGATCTTACTGACGATGGCAGGATTAAGTTCCGCGAGAGCAGTGAAAAAGGTCCAGCTGGTTGGATCCAGCTTCTACTGGGGTACGCAGGACGGGGAATATCGACCACGACCAGTCTCTCTCAAAATGATAGCGAATTGGGTGGAGAGCTCTTTTGTTTTCGATGACGTTTTTTTTGTCTCTTTATTCAAGGAAAGTCTATCGGCCTCCATAGATTCTGCTTTGGATCGATTAGGAGGACGTAGTAGAGCCATCAAGTCCTTCTAGCCCCTTCTGAATAAACTGAGAGACATTTGCCCTAAATGTTTGTCTGAAAAAGAATGTAATATAACAAAATGAGGTACATGTTTTACAGAGCTTGAATATTGCTGCTCAGAATCTTCAAGACGTGGTCCTTTATCTGTGGACTGTTTCTTTTACCATTTTATTTAAATTTTTATTTGTGAGATCCATAATAAAGAAAGAATATTTCGGTGCCTACTGACCCCACCCACCGTGAAGATCTACGAGGGGACGCCTTATAGTGCCAAACAAGGACACTGTAGTAATGCCAGGGTTTCGTGACCACTATACCTGAACACCAGCATCAGGTACAATGTCCTCAATACTATTAGAGAACATCCAACACTGGTACCTGGTTGACACTAGTCAAAGTAAACTATCAGATTGACCCTGCGGGGCTACCCATAGGCTTCCTGTATACAGTAATACGAGACCAAAGTGATGTGCTAGGGTTGGAGACGTCTTAACCACCAAAAGCTTCTCCTCCGCTTTACAAATTGCCACGCACAGCAAACACGTGAGTGGATGTTTAGATCCCAGAGAATGTAAACTGAAAGAATAGAACCTTATCTGGGTGGTCCCTTCACCACGTACAGGAATCGACACCGAAAGGACTTAATCTTTATTTGTAAATAAATTTCTGTGCAGGGTTTCTGCATTTAGTTCGTTAAAGTCTTTGCAAAAAGAATGTGGAATGTATTAACTTTGCGCAAATCTTATTACATTATTAGATACCACAGAGTCACTTATGTGACTTATAATGATTCAAATTGTCCTCAAGTTGAGTGTTACTAAAGATTTTTACAAGGTAGAATATTTTGGAGGTTTCTGTACCTCAAAATGGCATAAAGAAAATTGTCGTTTTCATACGTAAATCTCTAATCTCTAATAAAAACACGGTCATACATAGTGTGAATAAATATCGTGTTTAAAATTGTTTACTGGGTTTGCTTCTGTTTTTCTTGCGTCACTTCCTTTTACATTCTGATAAAACATTTCATCACGCTACTCTACAGCTTATTGAGATTGCTTATAAAATAATTAAAGAACACCACATTAACAGAAAAACAAATCATGTAGATGTTATATGACTTACTTTGGACCTTAGTCCTACTGACGAGAATAATTCGTATATGAAATACAATATAACAAAGCTCCAAATTTTTTATTCGCAACTGATCAAGACAGATACTTTTAGAATTCAGGCATATTTCTTTGTAATTTTAAAGTACTAACTAGATGAAAAGCAGGCAGTCAGCAGCATCCGCTGTCACAAAGACTTCATTCAGCTTTGACTCTAATTATTGTGTTGACTGTCATTCTCATAACCCACCCAGAGAGCATTCATCACTATTGCACTGATATTCCTGATTATTCAATAACTACCAGCACATGCTCACCTGGAAAATGTTTAATAGAATTATCTAATTTTATTGTGTCGTAAACCGTCCATGACTGCGAAAAGTGTGTGAACTTTATGAAACTGGACAATAATTATAGAAAACAATAGAAAGGGTAGATTGCATTTCGACTAATTAGAATACTACAATCCCTGGCTGTTCACACATCCGTAAGTGATGACAGGATAAACCTCTGTCGCTCCTGAGAAGGCCTATATCTGTTCACAGTTACCGACCAACGTGTACAAAAGGTTAGTTTTGAAACCTAAAGTCGCTGATTGTGTAACTCCACACACAACAACTAGCTTACTTTCTACACTGCTGTGAACAAGTGAATTTATTGCGAAACTGATAAGGTGTCAGTTATTAATAGTTTTAGATATGTCGTATCGTACGATGTCTGCAGTATGACATACCTTAGGTACATCGTTTTACTTTTCTGAAACTGACCACTAGTATGCGAAGCCTATTCAGCTCAAGAACTGGACTCACGATGAATCGAAGTCGTGTTTATCCAGTTAGACAGCCAGAACCTAATGTTTAGCCAGTGTTGGAGATTCCCATAGTAGTTTATTCTGTAACCGAAAAGCTAGAATGTTCTTGTAAACGTTGAAGCACTCTTTAAAGAATCTGATTACAGGTGTACAAACACTTCTGTTGCACACTGGTCAAACACTAACTCAAACACATGATAGATGGTGCTTTATTAAGTTTTTAATTATAAGAATTGGAGTTAATACCGTTGAAGTTTATTAACTTTGCTCAAAAATACTTTTCAACGTTTACATCTTTCTATAACTGAATAAATCACTTTCTTATAGGACTCTGAATCCACTTCTAACTATACAACATAGCTGAAACAGAAATTTAAGTGCTTCCTGGACAGATGTTGTAACATCAAATCTTGTTGTCGTGACGAACATGGACAATAAAACGATGATGAGAACATTGAATGATTGATTCAATGGAGCTTCCTAACATATTTTTCATAAACTAGTACAGAGGTATCCAAAGCTTTTTGGACAAGAGCAGGGAGATAGATCTCATTAGGCTTCGCGGATGTTACCAGGCAGCATAATATAATAATGTCACTAATGTCAGAGGGCGTGCTGCTAGAAGTGATGCCATCACCACAAGACGAAGTGTCAACATTGATCTTTTCATATTATAACACTAGATTTATAGTTTTCGCTTTTTGAGAGCCTCCCCTGTTAGTACAGCAGTATGTCTACAGATTTACAACGCTACACTTAGGGGTTCGATTCCCCTCGGCGAGCTCAGCAGATAGCCCGAAGTGGCTTTGCTGGAAGAAAACACACACTTGCTTTCCCAGTCATTTTAAAAGGCTCTTCTGACTGAAAATAACAACACATTATGATTTTAGTAAGTGTAGTTTTACTGTATTGTAAAATAAGAGTTCAGATATATGGTATATTTTACATTTTTAAATAGATTATTTTTTTACTTATATAAAACTTCACTATGTTTCATGCAGGTATATGTTAATATGTGTTACTTACACGATGACTCAATGAGAATGAAACAATTAGTAACAACTTACGTCTTACAAAGGTGGATGGAGTTTCTAAAGGACAACAGCGTTGTTATATACTTCCCTACGGTTACATACAGATGTTAACCTTTTTCATTTTCGACTGATAAATTTAATTAGATTATATTTGTTTTATAAAGAGGGATAGGTGTTCCTATATGCAGATTGCGTTACTAATTTAATATGTAATATGATATTATTTTGACTTTCACTTCTATATTTCTGTAGACTTATAATGCTAGAAAATAAGTTTAGATAGGCGTGATGGGCAGCCACAGATAGCCCATTGTGTATTTGTGTAGTTAACTTTAAACAAAAATAAACAAATAGTTCTACATTTAATTTGCATGGCATAGTTTTGCATTTATAACGTTTTATAGGTATAGCACTTATCGATAACACATTAGTTTACATTTCTGTAATTAATATATTGTATAACATATATTTCTAATACACAAAAATAAATCCGAACAAAAATCAAAGACGCTGCATCAATTCAAGGGATCCCCAGGATATAAGCTATAATGTGGTATATAAATGGTACTCTAGATTTTGAAGATGGAAACACTGACTGTCAGTCTTAACCTCCACTCGCCAGTCTCACATGAAGAAAATTAAGAACAATAAAATAATCAAAATTCATTGAAATTAGGAAAGCGAGATAAGAGTGTTCGAGCCCATAACGTCCCTCTTCTACATCACTCTTTACCACCAGCAAAAAATTGTGGGAAAGTGACTGCTCTCCAAAGCAAATAAAAAGAAATCAAAATAATAACATATCACCACATATCACAATATATTTTTATTCATAACTACTTTGAGTTAGTAATTGACTATTGTCGGGAAACTTTGTTTGTAGTTAAGCACAAAACTACACAACGTGCTCCGACCATAACATGTATCGAAACATGCTTTATAGCGTTGTAAATTCTGCAGACATGCCACTGTGCTACTAGGAAATGTGTGTCGAAAAACATGTAACTTTTTTCTAGATGCATACAGTAAAACTATTAATCATTTTTCCCCATATTTGTTGATATTTAAAGTATATGATTACTTTTCGATGCTCAATGTATACAATTATTATAGTTTCAATGTTGATGATACAATAGAACTACAGTTCTTTTCAAATCAGACCGTTGATTCCTTGCACCATTCGTTACATTAATTAAACGAGTTAAACTGTATTAAGTTTGGGAACTCGCAACAATCAAATCAATTAAGGAATCGGCGTATTGAGGTAGCAAGGTAGCTATAGAAGTAATTAAGATAAAGGAGACACTTGACTGGTGCGTTAAGGTCTTTGTGAATTATGACAGGATCTTAGAGTTCCACGGCGGGAGTGAATATTTTATACTAGTTGTAAAAACACACAAAAATGAAATATTTAGTTTTGCTAGTAAAGGTCTTCGTATTATTTGCACTAATAGCAACACATTAATGACACTTAGTTAAAGGTTTAAATTGCTCACACTCGGAGATGAAGTGAGTAATTATCTAGTCTCGTGGAAACTAGTCTCTCACGTGAGGTTCTAAAAGTAGGAAATGCTTAGAACTGAATCATGTAATAATATCAACTGGTTTTGTTGCTCTTGGTAGAACAAGGTACAAGAATGACCTTTTAGAATAACGTGGCTGCTGCACGTAACACAAGCATATTCCTGTTACACCCTTGTGCAAATTAATTAAAACAAATGATCATTTTACAATATTTTCAGCATGGCGGCCGGTGTAGGCTCGCTGGACCCGCTGATTTTCTTTAATAGTCATTTTTTCACACAGACGGCGTAATAAGCTGTGTTTTGCAGTACGGTCGATCTATTTTTGGGATATATGACGAAATATTGAGGAATAATACGTCATTCGAAATTTCGTTAGACTTTCCTTAAAAATGAGGTTGTTTGTTTTACTGCTAATCAGTCGTCTTTCAACCGTCATACACAATGAACGTGACTCCTAGAAAGCGTACAAAGATTGTGACACTGCACGAGCACACCGACATGACTTATAGGGAAATCGCGGACGTTTTTGTTGTTAGCCTATCGACCGTCAGCGGTGTAATCAAGGCCAAGGGGAGAACCTATCTATCAGTCCGAAACGTAAAGGAAGATGTGGCTGAAAAAGGAAAACAACGCCAAGAGACGACACGTACGTGGTTAGGGAGAGTGTGAAAGATCCACGGAAAAGAAGTGACGCCATAAAAAGAGATTTGGAGGTCAAAAAATTAAAAGTCAGCTCTTCAACGGTTCGTCGTAGGCTTCTTGATGTCGGTCAAAGAGCAAGGAGACCAGTCAAAAAACAACTTCTTATCAACTCAATGAAGAAAAAACGGTATCAATGGGGTCTGAAATACAAGAACTGGACACAAGAACAGTGGAGGAAAGTGTTATTCAGTGACGAGACTCATTTCTTCGTACAGGGTCAAAGAAGTCTGCATGTTCGCAGATCTCCAGGTGATAAACTTCGAGAATCTCGCGTCTATCAGTTCGTAAAATATCCCTTGAAGAAGATGTTTTGGGACTTTTTCAGCTACTATGGCGTCGGAGGCTTACATATCGTAGAAGGTATAATGCGAGGGCCACAGTACATAGAAGTTATGCAGAGAAGAGTCGTTCCAGAATTGAAAAAGAGATTTCCAGATGGATCTGACATTTTTCAGCAAGATCTGGCTCCGTGCCACACATCGAAACTGGTGAAGAATTTTATGACTACAACGCGAATAAAGGAGCTGGACTGGCCTGAAAACTCTCCGGACTTAATTCCTGTTGAAAATCTTTGGGCGATTTGTGAAGAAAGACTTCGGGCAAAAGACTGTACTACGAAAGACAAGCTAATTGAGGCCATAATTGAGGTGTGGTACCGTGATCCAAAAATTAGTAAAGATTGTAGTCGACTCGTGAACTCGATACCAAAGCGGATTAATGATCTTCTGAAAAATAAAGGCGGTTATATCATGTATTAATTTGTGAGTAATTTTTGGATTCTCAGAAATAAAACGCAAAAAACTGATGAAAAAAATCGTAATTTTCCGTCTTGTTTCAATTAATTTGCACAAGGGTGTACATACGTGCAATGTGCAGTCAAGTCCTGGCCTTCTAGTTGACCGAAAACCCGTATAAAGGGCTGTCGGACAGTCATTGTGAGTCACGTAGTTACAAACATACAGTAATGTAATACAAGTATTTTCTTTCGGAGAATGAAATTGTCATGAATATTTGGTTATCTACTGTCTCTACTGAGGGAATTTATCCCTGATTTTAGAAATTTAAACCTAAAGATATACTGCTGTGTCATCTGAGGACATCATGAATATTAATATTAGAACCACAAGAGATTCGAGAACAGGAATAATTTTTGATACAGATCAAACAATCCTACCTTAAACAATAGCTCACAGTTATTATTATATATATTTAGGCTAGTACTGAAATATAGCATTAATATATAAACTTTCGTTAATTTGTAAACAACTTGAAATTTAATAACCGTGTTTGTCCTTATGTTTTACCATTTTACTGTGAATCAAGATCAGTAGTTAACTGATATGAAAATAAACTTTTGTTGTAAACTGTGAGTGTTGCCTCATTTTAACACATTAATTACATATTTATCATCAACACATTATATTTCCGAAACTGTAAGTATATATAGCAGCCTGTAGGTGGTGCTTGTTTCATGAAAAATGTGATTATTTGGACAGAATCATGCATGGGCCTGGCATGGCTTAGCGCGTTAAGGCGTGCGCTTCGTAATCTGAGGGTCGCGGGTTCGCGCCCGAGTCGCGCCAAACATGCTCGCCCTCCCAGCCGTGGGGGCGTTATAATGTGACGGTCAATCCCACTATTAGTTGGTAAAAGAGTAGCCCAAGAGTTGGCGGTGGGTGGTGATGACTAGCTGTCTTCCCTCTAGTCTTACACTGCTAAATTAGGGACGACTAGCACAGATAGCCCTCGAGTTGCTTTGTGCGAAATTCCAAAACAAGAATCATGCATTAAAATATATTTACTGGTATATGATCTATAAAATGTAAATGTATCGTAAGGTTGCAATTCAAGCGTTGCCCCGTTAAACAATTAGATCTAGATTCTAGGTCCGACATAACATCATCGTTAGAGCGTTCAGTTCGTAATATGAGGGGAATGGATTCGAATCCCCGTCACATCAAACATGTTTGTCCTTTCAGCCGTGGTGGCGTTATAATAAGACGATTAATTCCAATATTCTTTGGTAAAGACTAGCCCAAGAGTTGGCGATGGGTGGTAAAACCCAGCTGTCTTCTCTCTAGTCTTAAACTATTAAATTAGAGACGGCTAGCGTGGATAGCCCTCGAGTAGCTTTGGACGAAATGTCCCCAAACAAACAATAACACTAATATATCTGGTAAACGTTACAAAATATTTAACAAATAAGTAGTTTCTCTTTAAGTATAGAACAATATCTACCCACATTAAATATTTCTAACCAAGTAAAGGTGGTTATATAGAACTTATGTGTGTCCAGTTTAACAGTTTTTGTACCAGTTCTTTAACTTCGACTGGATTATGAAAACTAATGCGTTCGACTAAGTGCACTCAGCCTGTTACAAAGCATTTAAACTTTGTGTGCTTTCAAAATTAAACACTGAAAATTAGGTAACTGAAAATATCTGGGTATTATGTGTCGGGTATATCCATAACTGTTTCTATGTAAAAAAGACTGATGAAAGAGCAGCTAAATCTGTGGACAGAGCTGACATTTATCCTGTACTGACAGTTCATTTAAATTCTCAGTGAAGGCAGTGAACAAAATGTTTTCCTGCACATAAGAAACGTTACAGAATTCCATTTGCTCAAAAAAATAGAAAGTAACTTCCTGGAGTTTAAACCAATCATTACATCTGCCATTGAAGATGATGAAGGTTATGTTTTCATCCCACTGTGTTTATTTCTGTGTGTGTTTCTCAGCACGATTTATAATAAACAGCTGAATGGATATGGACGAAATTTGATATACTTTGGGTCAAGGTTACAGCCATATCCGTTAACATGGGGATAGATTTTTTATACTATTTTTGCTTTATAACTCAGTCCAAGGTGATCGAATTCTGGGCTATCTGTGCTCTGCCCACCACGGGTATCAAAACCCGGTTTTTAGCGTTGTAATTCTGCAGACATACCGCTGAGCCACTGGGGGACATTGAGATTGGAAGAATATAATAATGTTTGTTCTGTAAATTGGTTTTGATTTAAAACTGAAAAATACAATTCCTACCGAGGCTGGAAAAAATATAATATTGCCAGAACTGTGATATAGAACTGAGAGAAAATATTGCTACTGAGGCCGTAAAGGGACAATAATGTTGGAATTGTAGTGTAGAACTGCTACACAGAAGATTTTTACTGAAAATGGAAAAACATAATATTGTTAAAGCTGAAATGTAAAACTGTTTGGTTTGTTGTGAAATTCGCGCAAAGTAACAAGTGGGCTATCTTTTCTAGCTGTCCCTAATGTAGCAGTGGAAGACTAGAGAGAAGGAAGCTAGTTATTACCCTCCACCGTCAACTCTTGGGCTACTCTTTTAACAGTGAATAGTGAAATTGACCATCACACTATATTACCTCAACGACTGAAAGGGTTAGCATGTTCGGTAAACGGGGATTCGAACCAGCAACCTTCAAATTGCGAGTCAAACGCCCTAACATGCCGAGCCATGTGTTGAACCAAAATACAAGAATGGTACTGAGATTGAAAGCATTGTAGTGAAGCACATAAGATGAAAAATAATATATATATAAATATTATTTGTAATATGAGAATTCTTTCGTACAACCAAAGTAAAAAGACACTTCATAAATAGATCTTAAAGTGACAACAACGTTAGGGATAGAATCCAAACACATGTCATTACCCAGGCTGCAGAGGAGCCATTACATCAGACAAGTAAATGTTCAACAATTATTTTTAGGATATGCAGGAAGGACTTGAGGGTGTATGAAGAAACTAACAATAGTTGCTTGACAGAAATAGATAATATAATTAAAGCAAGAATCTTTGGGTTCATTGAGTTCAACTGCTTTCTGTAAGTAACCAGACCTGCTAATGCAGTGCTGGAAAACAATATTGTTATTGTGACTAAATGCGGTTAATTATGTGATGACTACTGGAGGGTCACGAAGTGTTGCAAAAGCCGCGCAAGATCGTTATGTTTGTTAACTCGTTCCGCTAGAGCTGTTAGAGATGTGCACCGTTGAAATCAATCAATCTTTGGCCCATGTTGCGTTGTTACGGTTGCGCGGCCTTTTATAATTAAATGTTTTAAATATTTCAGATTATGAAAGAACTACGTACTTGATGAAGAAAAGTTCTTATTTTGTAACAGAATTCTCCTACTGCGTTTACGATCTGCCATAGAACCAGTTTCAAACGCAAAACAAATCTAAGCAATCAAAGATTTTATAGCATACCCACATCACGCTATCTGCTGTGTCCATTGATTTTTAGCATTGTCAATGTGAAGACTTATCCTGTTTCACTGGAAGGCAGTCAATCCGAGAAAAATATATCTTATTAAAAATGTTTCGTTTTATGAGGAAATTTTATGAAAGAATGAAAGAAATAACAATAGAAAAAGAGGACTTATTTTGTCTACCAAATGAAAGTAACAGTTTAAAGATGTAATTTTTTTCATGTTGATATTCTATTCATGCATTATTTTATTGTATCATGTCGAATAAATTGCATTGAATAAAATCCCTTTGAAACTTCGTGTAGAAACGACAACTGTCAAAAAATGCTCACCTCGGTAGAGGTCTCTTATTGCGCTCAGTAAAATGACAAGAAACAGTGGAATCCAGCTGGAAAATCTACACAACTACTTAGCGAACTTGGGCGCTCTATATTGTGCTGCATGCACCCATTGCTTAAAAACCAAAACATTTTTGCCAACTGCGCAACAGTTGAATTGTTTCAACAAGCACCTGCTAGTTATTATATAAACATCTGTTAGTTAAACATGAACATAATTTTAAAATAATCGTAGTAAAGATGGTATTTGACCAACATTTAGCACCTTATTGGAACAAAATAACTCTAAAACCAACTAATTCAAAATCTCAGCAATAATTTAAAATATATACAGCAGTTATAACAAAGTTGAAAATTTCGGACATTAAACTTGTTGACAGTATCATCTCGTCTATGTAACGTTCAATAATGTAAGTTATATCCATAGTAAGTCGTGGCAACTTCTCTTGTCTCCTGTTAAAACGACAAAAACTTTTTATTTATGACAATTTATATAGAAAACATACCTAATTTTTACTAAAAGTCTGCTGCGAAAAGTTACATAAGGGATTGAAAATGCTAAGTAATATTTACTTGTACATCATGTAATAAATGGTAGAAAACTACAACAAATTCTTATACTTGTAAAACACGATGAAATATCTAAATAATTGTAAATGTGAATACGGTCCTGATTAATGAGCGTTTTTCATAATGAATCTTTTCGCCTGTGAAACATAACATTGATATTTTGTTTAAGTAGATTCAACTTTGTTCATAAATTTAATAGTGAGTGTCGAATGTTTTTACAGCAATCATTACAAGTAATAGTTGTTGACCATATTTGCATGGCATGCTAATTGTTATATTATGATACTTTGTCAAAGAAAAGAAAATAACAGATGAAAAAATTATGAAAAAGTTAAAAAGTATTGTTTCAATGGGCGATTCCTATAAAAAATATACTATGATAAAACAGATTGGCCAAGGGTAAGTTTAAATGTAATATGTACACCACGAGCTTTTTCTACATTTAAAACTTAAAGAAAAGTGTGTTAAATTCTATATGGTAGACACTCTTTGGTTTGAGATTCTGAACTTGAGTTGTTCAGAAGACTGAATCCAAAGAATAAGCACTTAACATTTTGTGAAAAGTTGCAAAAGAATGATATAGTGATTTAAATATAAATTTGTACTAAGTAGTAAAATATTAGAGATAAAAGATCATTTCTGGAACAAAACACTAATTAATAAGCGGGTTTTACTTTAAGTGTATTACTTCAATAATCGGTTAACTGTTTTTGTATGCTGGCATTTTGTTTATTTTTTGTTTCACGTTCATTAGTTTTTAAAACTTTTCAACTAAGTAAATATATGACATTAAACTGATCACTTTTAAAATTTTACATCCCAATTTCTTTCCTTCGCTTTCAAATAATTTCATACAGAGGAAACCTAAGTTCTGGATTATTATTCTGTTGTATTTTCAAACAAGGGTTAAGTGACTCTCATACACTTGCTACTGAAATGTGGAGAAAGATGTCTTTACACTTTCTGCATAATAATTCCAACTTTGATACTATTTCACTTCCTCCTTGGGAAGAAGAAACAAATAGCAGAGTTGTAAACATGTTAGTAGAAATGAGAAAATTACTAGCTCAAACTGAAAACTACCAGTTTATTTATCTTACTGGCATGATGCATCATTAGTACACATTGCAAATGTACACATATTTTATTCATTGCAATGAATTTTTTCCGTATAATACCTCCTTCCACTTAAATAGTTTTTTTTTTTAACTTCGCGTAAAGCTATTCGAGGGCTATCTGCATTAGCCCTCCCTAATTTTGCAGTGTAAGACTAGAGAGAAGGCAACTAGTCATTACCACCCATCGCCAACTCTTGGGCTACTCTTTTACCAACGAATAGTGTGTTTGACCGTCACTTATAACGCCTCCACGGTTGAAAGGGCGAGCACGATTGGTGCGACCGAGATTTGATCCCGCGACCCTCGGATTACGAATCGAACGCCTTATCACACTTGGCCATGACGGGACCCTTAAATAGCTATACTCATTCAGTGCTACCCTCCATAAGCAAAAGGTTTTACGCATACCACAAGTGTCCTACCGCCCTCCATTGGAAATAATTCATTGCAATGAGTCTTTCATGCAAATTACCAGACAAAAACCCTCTACCAATAATAGTGCCACATATTCTTGTCACACATACGAGTACCTCCATTCAATTCTTCTAGATTATCATTTTGTTTTTGGCAGAGTTCTTGTTTAGACGGTTGATTTGTTCTTTGGTGTGCTTTCTAATTATAACTTAAATAGTTATACTATTGAAATGGTATTTTTTATTAATCGCTTTTATTACTGTTAATCCACTGTCCAATCTTTATTGTTTTCCTGTTTGTTTGATTTTCGCACGTTTGTATTCTTCTATAAAACAATTTGTTCGATTCACTATTTACCACGAATGACGAGGTTAATGTTACCAATTTGAGTATCACACCTCTTACAAAACACTTTTTCATTCGTAACAGGTGGTGTCACCTGTCGTTGGATTTATCTAAGATTATTTAGCAAGAGATAGGTACTGTATGGGCCAACTACCTCCACCTTCTCCTGAACTATACCTCGCTTCCCCAAGAACATGTCAAACCTGTTCGTTTAACGAAGATTTTAATTCCATTTTTCTAACGCTCAACTTTGCCGTACATTCTTATGTCCCATCTATGGAATCAGCTAGCCATTAATGACATATTAAGACATGATTTCTCAGGTTTGTGGTGTTTAATATATTTCCCCGATTTCTTATGATCCCTGTCATTCTTATCATTATTATTTACTCTTCCTATCTTTTCTGGATATATGATATTTTTAGTAGGGCATTTTACTTCCCAATTGGTTGAGATAGCAGCATGTCTTTCCTTTCACGGGTTACCAATCACATTGCTTTTCTCAATTTTGGGCACTCCCTGATTTTCTGTAGTGTTTACATCACAGCAGGTTTTTACACACTCGTATTAACTTTACTACATTCTGACGGTATTTATCTATAATACATTATCGTTCCCAGGCTATGTATGCACCAAAATCTTGAGGGTTCATTAAGTGACAGCTTCATCTGTCATCCTTGATTCTTGACTTACAAACGTGGTTTCTCTGTTGTTGGGAATTTTTGGGTTTCACTGTGGCCTTATCCCAGGGTAGTTTGCCACCAATTTATTTCGGAGAATTACATTTTGCCCCTCTCTTTAGTGGTATGTATCAACCATGTTCCTGACACTTTGAAATCACATGAGGAATTATTTACCATTTATACCTTTGTAAATTATTTGTTGTAGTAAAACCATGACAAGCCTCTGTTCCCATTTCCTGTTTTAGTCCTCATCAATGCTTACCTGTTCTTTCTTCCAGAGGTTCTGTATTTCATCATTTTATTTCATGTAGATTGCCACAACGTTAATAGTATCGGTGACTACTCACTGAAATGTCGTTTGGTGGAAGCTTGATTGTGAGAATTTGTTCCCCTGTGATGATCTTTTGTCACAGATGAGTGAGATTTTCGGATTCTATCAGATGAATCTTTACTACAATCTCTTTCCCCACTTCCTTTGTCAAAGGTACCTATTTCCTTCTCTCAGCCTCAGGACCCTATCTCCAACAGGCCATTGAACCTATGACTTATCTCAAACTTATTCCACGCTGTTTGTTTTCTCCAACAAAAATAAAGTTTGGCGGCCTGTCATTGAATTGTTTCACCTCAATCAACTTCTCAGTCTTCCTCGTTTTATCATGAAATTGTTTCTTGCTATCAAGTCGGTTTTTACTCCAGGTATATGAATGAACAAGACGGATATCGCGAATACTTTCTTACTTATTCCAGTATCTTTGCAGTTATGACCATACCTTTCGTTTGCCCATCAAGGGATGAGTTATCAATCTTACAAGCTCCCCTTCAGGCTTTGTTTGACCCTACATATTTCTGTTAAATATTTTGATCTTTTTCTCATCATCGCCATGCTCTTGGGATGCATTTTCATTATTATATGGATAACCGGCTATTATTAACTCATTCTGAACAGGAGTCTACCCATCATAAACTTCAGTTCCTCCAGGAGACGATAGCTCGAGTGGGCTGGTTAATGAAATTTAACTTCCGATTTGCTATGCTTGTGAGGATGTGGTCTTCCTTGGCTTCCCATTTATTCAGGCTCATATGTGAGCTATTCATAATTAGAAGACTCGTGCATGGGATCCTATGCAGGATCTTACTACCCTTCCTCTTGCTGTAGTCAAAGAACTACTTTGGTGGTTGTCCAGGATCAACACATCGGCAGGAAGCTTTAAAGTGTTGTTTTGCAGCTGAAGATACTTATTGTATCAAACCTCTGCAGCTTCAAGCTGTATGTCATACTTCAGTTCATTTTCTCCATCTGGCCAGACATTGTCTGGTCATGATTCATTCCAGCAACTTCATAGTGGTTACACTAGTAAGTCACCAACGTGGCACCCATTCCTAATCCCTATGCTTTTACGTTTTGTATCTCATTTTCTGCATCCACATGCAAGACATTCATATCATTGTGTATCATGTTCCGGGTGTTTTAATATTGTAATAGATTATCCTTCCCATCCAGACAAAATGTATCCACTGACGTGGTCTCTCAATCCTCTTGTCTTTCAGTGGTTTTGACTTCAGTGGGTACTCCTTACATCGATGCCTTTACCATATCCTTCTACCGCAAGCTATATCGTTTTTGGTCTCTGTTTCCTCATTCTTTTGCCCTGGAAATCAATGCTTTCAGCCAGGATTGGGTCAACAAATATCTATATGTTAATAATCCCATCCAACTTATTCATCGAATGATTTCATTTATCCATACCACTCCATATCAAGTCCTTCTAATTGATCCTTAGTGGCTGGTTCAGCTGTGATTTTTTTAATTATCCTGTATAGTTTCATATCTGGAATGTTCCTCTTGCCTTTCATCCATTAAAGTTTATCAACGTAAATGGAATGTTTTCGTTCATAGGTCTCTGGATCAGATGTTCCACCTGACTGGTCTACTGTTCCTCATGTTGTTGAGTTTCTATTATAGCTTTTTGATCAAGGATCTTCTGTCTCTTTGGTTTCCAATTATCAGGTGGCTTTGCCCCACACTTTCTATTTTTTCCCAATATATTCATATTGATACGTTCCTTCCAAATTCATTGTCCTCTGTTGCGGGCTGCTCCACTGGACTGAGATGCTAATGTGGTCATCCATTGCCTCTCTCTGTCTCCATTTCCACCTGTTCCTTGTTTCACCTTTCTTTCCCTTAATATTTATTTTGCCCCCGCTAGTACAGCGGTATGTCTCCGGATTTACAACGCTAAAATCAGGGTTCGATTCCCCTCGGTGGGCTGAGCAGATAGCCCTTTATGGCTTTGCTATAAGAAAAACACAATATTTATTTTCTTCTCCTCTTAACCTGTAGACTTTGACGGTCTAATGTATTTGTCACCACTGTTTAATGTACTCTTTATCATCTAATATATTTTCTCCTTCAACCGAATCATTATTTTCTTCCACAATACACAGTGGCTTGATGGAGAGATAATACACTGACTGACCATCCTTCCATTTCTCATCTATATCAACGTCTTATGCAGAAATAGCTCTATTTCCTGTATGTGTTCTTCAATTTTTATTGCCCACACAACTTTTATCTGTGGTCCTCGCTCCCCTCTCTCTTTGTCCCTTGAGAATCATCCTCTGTTTGTGTTATTTCTTCTTCCACCTTCACCAGTTGAGTTTGAGCTTTTGATTCAATTGATTTATTCCACTCTTTTGTTGTCCTCCCACACTTTGTTCCAAATGAATTTTCATAAAATTTGACATCTTATCTTTTCTTTGGTATTTCATTTTTGTCATCTCCTGGAGGAAGTTCTTCAATTGGGCATGTGGACTACTACTAATACATTCGTTTTCATTATTTCATTGTATCTTTGTTTTATCCTCTTTAGACTATCGTCTTCCATCATTAGCTATTTTGCAAATTTCCATATAACGTTGAGAATTTAGGTTATTTTTATCATTATTTAATATTTTCAGGGGTCTTATTTCCATTTTGATGGTAATTACTCATTGTTTGTATTGGTTGGAAATTGTGCCTAATTAGGTATTATTTAACCTTTAAAACCCACACTGCTCAGTCATGTTGACTTACTAATTATATTTCATAGCTACATTTAGGGAAGGGATGTTGAACGTTTTCTTCACAATGGAATTTTTCATAAATATTCTTGTCCTGGACCATATCAGCCATGTGCTACATGAGCAAAAAAGGAATGGTTGTCCATCCTTATCATACCTTGTACTAGACAAGTCAATTTGGCCTCCTTCTAAATATAGGGTGTTGGGGTTACCCATTGTGTTGTCTTAGATGTTGTCGTTACTCCAATCTCTCCTTCATGTTTTACCCTATTAGTTTTCTTCTAGTGGAGTTTAAGAGCCCTTACCTCTTTCCACTTCCAAGCTACTGTGGTGGTAGGCCATAGAGGCATCGTCTTTTATGGTTTAATGACATAAGAAATCCACAGAAAAATACCATTCAGTGCAGAGTAGGGTTTTAGTGTTCTGCTGGTGTAGAGAATGTGATCTTCTCTACATTAAAGTAGACAGAAACAAAGGATCAGACATCAAGGTGTAGTTTACACCTTAGATTGGAACCTCTCACCTTACTTTTATATATATGTCAGTTGCCAGTGGCCAGGTTTTGGGTTTAGGGTATAATCAATCAACATAAGTCCTCAAACATGTGTTATGGATATCTGTATTCCTCATTCAATTATATTCCATCTGTGTCATGGATTACAGTGAAGGCACTTGTGATTGTTATAATTCCTTCTTTTCTTCTCCCTCTTAATGTTTTACACTTTCTGAACTTGGAATGAAGACAGTATGCTCCTCATCCTATCCCTGCATGGATTTCAGTTCCCAGTATCATGGGATGTAGTTGCCTTGCTGAGTGTGGCCTATCGTGCCCTAACCACTTTACTCTTGGGAGCAGATCCATATTTTTCTCACACACTTTGTTTTTCATCCATGTGTACTATACCTTTCTGCGATGGAGGAAGACTATACCTTGTTGAGACGTGGTGTGGTCTCTCACATCAGTTCTTTGAACCTTATTATTTTGAGTCCAGGTGTGTCCTTTGCATACTTTCAAAGAATGCTTCTTTGCACCAGTCCATTCACCTCTTGAATGTGGGATTATAGCTATTTATGTAAATGCAGGTATAATTTTCATATACTGAATATCTATTTCGGATATACACCTACACTTTCCACATTTCTTTCTTATTGAAAACCGATGCTTCCAATTTCTGGCAAAATTCCAAGTGATAGTCTGGTTGAATTGAATAGAGAAAATCGAATGTGTAACCAGAGTATGTGACACTCTCACTGGTTGAGGGTTGCCTTTGATAATTTTCAAGAACACACACTGGAATGTTTTGTTTTTTTTAGTTTTGCACAAATCTAGCCATCCATAATTGAACAGTGTGATACCAGAGGGGAGGCAGCTAGTCATCACCACTGACTGCTAACTCTTTGGCTACTCTTTTACCAATGAATAGTGGGATTAACCATCATATAATAACGCCCCCATGATTGAAAGGGTGAACATCTTCGGTGTGACTGTGATTTGAACCTGCAAATCTTAGATTACCTTCGGACCCCCTAACCACCAGAGTCATTTCTGTTGGAGGGGAGGCAGAAAACTTTTGTTATGGGTGAAAAATGTTTTGTATATAAAGGGCAACAATGGATAGCAATAGCTATTTATATGGAAGGAGGTAAGTATGGCATGGAAATACATTTTTTGTACAGAAAATTATAACTTTCTTAACATTATTACACTATGTGTAACGTAGAGAAAAATGTATGTGCTGGTTAACCAGTCTGTAGAATGATATTCTTCATGTATTGATAATGTGACTTAAATCAAGAAATATAGAAATGTTCAATATTAGCAACATCTTCCCAATTTCTGACCTACCAAGGAATAAAGAAAATAGAGTTACAAGTGGGCAGATTGATCCATTTCACACGAATATAGCTACTTCATTTTACATCAATAAAAGTTTGTGTTAAAAAATAACTATTTTAATCCCAGCAAAAATAGTTGCATAGTTCAGAAAGATAAAATTTTGAAACTGAATAATTGCACAGTTTGATTAAAAGATAGTATTTTGCAAATTACGAAGAATAAAATAACAGTGTAGAAAGACATCATTGTGTTGTGAAATTTTAAAGTACATTTGATCACACACAAATTTACAAGATTTATAGAACAGAATAATCAATAGTGACATTTATAATATTGTGCTTAAAAGCATACATTTACTCCAATGGATTATTTCACTCATGAATGCTTAGCTGAAAAGATTCTAAACCCATCACATTACTGGTACATTTCGATTGTAACAGCTGAAAGCTCTTTCAAAAAGTTACTGATGTTATTTTAAAAAGCAGTGCTTACATGTGTCAATATAACCTGCTGTTTATTTTTTATTGATACTTTATAGTAGTCTCCATATAATGAGATATTTAATAACGTATGATGTTGTATTTCCTGTATAATGATGAGCATACAGTTTTTCACCTTACAAATACTTTAAATAGGTGATATTTCATTGTTCATTTGTTTTAAAGCATAATACTTTTATCAACAGAATCTGGTAACGTCTTTACGTGCCAATATATTACAAATTTTAATGATATTTCTTTTAATGTTTTAGTGATTCAGCAGCTGGAAATAAAGCCACAGAAACCGGGACTGGGTTGAAAGTTGCTGTTAAGCAGATTTATATAACGCAGCAACCTAATACAGAAGAGTTAATCACTGAACTCCAAATTTTACTGATTCAGTCATTAAAAGATAATGAAAATAGATTGTTTATTTTTGTTTGCTTTTGAATTTCGCACAAAGCTATACGAGGGCTATCTGCGCTAGTCGTCCCTAATTTTGCAGTGTAAGACTAGTCAGTGTAAGGAAGCTAGTCATCACCACCTACCGCCAACTCTCACGCTACTCTTTTACCAACGAATAGTGGGATTGACCGTAACATTATAACGTCCCCACGGCTGAAAGGGCGAGCATGTTTAGTGCGAGGGGATTCAACCCGCAATCCTCAGATTACGAGTTTGCGTAATTCTCCATTTTAAATTTCATAATATCACATCCAGTGGCCCATTAACAAGGACATCTGTTGTTTAAGATACCACAGGAAAGTTTAAACGTACATATGGTGTTAAATACCCATTCTTAGGTGGAGTAGACAAAACTTTTCTTGAAAAGATGTTTTCACAATGATGTAAAAATAGATTCGCGTTGAAGTGTAATAAACCCTAGAGAAAATGCAGTTTATTTCAAACCTAATATTAAAAATTAATGAGTTAAAATTAGTGAAAGAAAACTTTAGCAGCAGTAGCAATTATAAGAAAATTTCAGTATATATTAAGTACATAAGATTAATCGATATAAGAACGCTAACGTTTTAAAACATAATTTAGTATTCGAAGAAAGAAAAAACAACTTTGCGATTTTTGCTCAACGAGTTTATTTTTCATGCCAACCTATCAGTTCAAGATAGGAGATTATCTAGACATACCTAATAACCAATGTAACCATTTTATTATAGTCTGCGTTTTATTGTTTGTCCTGTATTTACTTTTTTGGCTTAGCCGTAAAAAAAAATGTGTGAAAGTAAAATGATGTTGTATTAGGCTTCCGTTTCTTTAGATGTAAATATGAACATAATGTTGGGTTATCCACATAACCTGAACATGGTTTTAAATAATATCAAGTCAGTGTGGGCGGGATTACGTGAAATATTCAAAGCTGGTGTGATACTGTTGGTATCAAGAATTCTTTACCAATAGAAACATAGATACTGATCGGAAGTTGTACTAATAATTGTTTCACTCATCTTGAAAGTTTAAGATATTTTGAAACTCTAACATATAGTTTGAAATATTGGATGGCTTTAGCTGACATTTAATTTCATCTTGTGCACTTTCACAGCACTCTTAAATACTGTTTTCAAACACATATTATTTAAAAACAATTTATAATTACGCTGATCGTTTAATATAAAGTGCATAACACAATAAACGTAATTAAATTTCTTTGAAATCTACCCTTCTTTCAGAGAAATTAGATTCTGCATATCGATACACGTCTTATCGAGTTCTACCAATTGCTGTACTCACTATTAGTTGAAAGAAAATGGTAGGTTCACTGAAAATGTGACGTTCATATTTAATCTCTTGTTTAAAGATTTGAGATTGAGTAACTAACTACTAAGTTAAAGCTCCTTGGTTATTAAACAAAGAGCCTATAACACTAACACTAAAATTCTGTTTCGATACCGACGATGGACAAAGCACATACAGCCCATTGTGTAGCTTTGGGCTTAACAACAAACCCAAGAAGATCGAAATTAAGTCCACATTACTCTCGGTCTCAGCGCGACGTTTACTTACTTACAATCCTAAATTCGGAATTCGATTATTTTTTAATCTTTTAAGGACGTCCTGCAGCCAATTTTGCTTTAGTTGTTCACCACAGCCTTAACGAATTCCACATAATTTTCAGCCTTGTGATTGTCCAAGAAGACACAAACCACTGCGACAAAGCTCCTTTAAGCTTTTTTTCCCTTTCAACTAAGCTTCTTGGGGAATTCTGTGCACTCCAGGGTCTTTTTTATTTGTAGTCCAACGAGGACACCAGATTTGACCTTGCCTCAGTCAGCTTAGGGAAGAAGTCTCGAAGGTACTTGAAGGATGAAGACTCCTAATCAAGAGCTGTGACAAATTGTTTCACCAGACCCAATTTTATGTGCAATGGTGGGAGTAACACCTTCTGGAGGTCCACTAGTGGCTCACACTTAACACTGTGCCTCCCCAAAGAGAACTCGATCCGTTGGGACAGTGCTTCTTGTTGTAGTGCGCTGCGGTGTCTCTGCTGTTCCAAAGGCAAAGATAACAGAAAAACTGGGTAAAGCGTCCTTGGAGACCCATTAAGAATGCTACCATTTTGAAGTATCCGATTGTCTCCCAGCCATATTCATCATATTTCAAGGCTACAGCGGCAAGGTCTTGACGCTGTTGTATTCCTTTGAGGTGCACCGAATGAGCCAGGGGAAAAAGGAAACTTATTTCCGTTATGGAGCAGCACAGCTTTAAGGCTTCTGGATTAGCTATCAACAAAGGGGCACCACCCGTTCGGATTACAGGCAATTCCAATTGTCTCGCACAGACCGGGTACATTGGGGCAGAAGCAGAGTCCATCTTGACGAGTGAAGAAGCTTCCTTTGACTTGTGACTTGCACACTTTCATTCTTGAAAATCGTTGTAGGTTCTACAACATTCTAGAAAGTTCTTGAAACTTCTTGTAAGTTCGAGAAAATTCTCTATCAGCTACTCAGTACTAATCTACCTGGAATGTTGTCGAAAATGGGTAAATTTGAAAATTTCATTACCCAGGTCACAAAAGCAACGTTTGAAGAGAAAAATAGGTCTTTTCCATTTAATTTAGGCATAAGCAATTGGGAAATAGCGCTTTCTGCCCAGAAACAAGAAAAAGTATGAACAAATTTCCATTGTGTTATTTCTCACCTCATATATTTATATAATGTTCACAATCGGAGTTTCAAAAAGTGCAATATATTTCATGTTTGTAAAAATTTAACAATTTAATTATAGTGACAATTATTACCCTTTATTCAAAAATGATTATATCTGTCTCATAACTTTGTCGCTAGAGAAGAGCGTCTGTAAATAGTTCGTGGATGTATGACAAATGGAATATTAATGACACGTGTTTCTGGTTTTCTGTGCGCGGGAAGTGATAGCGCTCGGGTAAGCGAATGTCATCTTTGCCCGGAAATGATTCGTCAAATGAATTGACTCATTCAGGAAAGGAGGTTTGACTAGTTTAGACGCGTCCCTCATTATTTTTAGTTAATTAAAGTTATGAGAAAAACACATTTTACAGAAAATAAAGAAAAGAAATATAAGGCATAAAACAATTTGTTTCTTTGTCTTCTGTGCTCTACTAACTATAGTATTGAATCCCGATATTTATTGTTATAATTTTTAAAACTTACCTTTAAGCCGTTGGGGACTTGAATATGTATCGTTCCCGAACAACAAAAGTATCATCTGATTCTCAGGTCAACTGTGGTGCTTATGTTGAATGCTTAATATTCATGTTGATTTATTAGAAAGGCTTAATTTTTTGACAACTCGATGATATAACAGCAAAACAGTTTAATTCAGAAGTTTAGAACATTGAATTGAAGGTGAAAGTATTAGCTTGTAAACTGGTTTCCAAAAAATCCTAACGTTATGTTTTTATACTAAATTAGAAGGAAACAAATTGATGGCAGGTAATGTATGTTAACATAAAAATATAGATGTTAATGATTTGTGTACGATACTCTAGTAAGTCGTAAAATAATAGTAATTGAACATATGTGATTTATTGTACACATCGCTCTGAGTAAGATCAAATCCTCTTAGGAATGGAAATGCTATAATTTAGCAATGAATTTTTTAACAAATTGAATGAGTAAATTTTAACTAAATTATTATAATTGCAGGACAATTTAAATGATAAGGAAATGTAACTAATTTAATGATAAGCATCCTTTTATGATGATTTAACATTCATTAATTCAAAGTATTAATCAAAAGTTATTTAATTAATTAGAACTAAGCATCTTGTATAAATAATATATTTAATTATTAGTGCTTAATTATAGACATGATGACATATGTGTTGTATGATGCATGGCTTTCTAGAGACACATTTTTTCTTTGTGGTATGATTATGTAACCTTCATTATGGCAGCCTGTCATGGCAACTTAGCAAAACACACTGTGATGACAAAATTTGATACTATGACAACATGGTCACCTGACATGGCGGCATAGCAACTCACCCCTAACAACACGCTCCCTGTCCTAAACTTAATACTATTGCCTCGTCATCTACGATGATGACGGACAAATGTGGCACCCTGTAATAATAAAACCTTAAAGACGGATTCCTGTACATGATGAGGGGACCTTTCAGAAAACGTTCTATATTTTCAGTTTACCCCCTTCGGGATCTGAATATCCACTCACCTGTTTGACGTTTGTGAAACTATCAAGGGGAGGGAGGCTGGCCATTTTCGATGACATCCGACCCTAAC
The DNA here is from genome assembly GCF_004210375.1 of Tachypleus tridentatus. Taxonomy (NCBI): domain Eukaryota; kingdom Metazoa; phylum Arthropoda; class Merostomata; order Xiphosura; family Limulidae; genus Tachypleus; species Tachypleus tridentatus. The sequence goes on along the minus strand of NC_134826.1, from coordinate 85,937,880 downwards.
ACACCACTTTGACATTTAATCCTGTAGATTGGTGACCCAGGGGCGGCGACCAGGTTTAATCGGCTGGTCTACTTGGGCTAGGATCAACCGTGTACAAGTGTTGTCAATTCAACATCTACTCCGGTCTTTTAGAACTATTACTAGACCTATATATGTATTTCTCATAACTGACTTAAAAATGATGGTTCTTGATGACGAATCTCGACCTGCAGAGCTCCAGGTTTGCTATCCAATAGGAGAAACTAAGTGAGATGATACAGTTTACCTTTGTCTTTTCTCTGAAATTATCGAACGAACCCTTCGATCAATGTTTCTTTTAATTCAAATTTAATATCCGTAGAGAGTTACCGTAAATCAATTAAGAACAGACATAACTAATGATAACTTTCATACAGGTACCTTTACTAATCTGTTTTATTCAAATCAATCTTAAACAATAATTAGTTTTAGATTTCCTGTGTAGTGGCGTTCATAGAGTTTGCGAACGTGTTTTTAATTGTAAAACAATCATTTTGTCAAATCAAAAACAAATGGTGGTATATTATTGCATTTATTCATGATTGACTACAATATAAAATATTTGTTTTGTTTTGTTTTTGTTTTGGAATTTCGCACAAAGCTACTCGAGGGCTATCTGTGCTAGCCGTCCCTAATTTAGAAGTGTAAGACTAGAGGGAAGGCAGCTAGTCATCACCACCCACACCCAACTATTGGGCTACTCTTTTACCAACGAATAGTGGGATTGACCGAACATTATACACCCCCACGGCTGGGAGGGCGAGCATGTTTAGCGCGACGCGGAAAATATTTGTTTGTTTTGAATTTCGTGCACAACTTCTCGAAGGCTATCTGCGCTATCCGTCCCTAATTTTGCAGCGTAAGACAACAGAGAAACAACTAATCATCACCACGCATCGCCGAACAGTAAGATTGACCGTTACATATAACGCTCCCATGGCTGAAAGGACGAGCATGGTTGGTGAGACGGGAATTCGAACCCACGACCCTCGAATTACGAGTCGAGTGCCTGGCCATGCCGAGCCACTGTAGAAAGTTGCGCACGGCTCTTTAAATTCTGTAATAGTAGAGTTAAAAATAGATGTATTTGCCAAGATTTTTCTAGATTACAATTTTTATACAAAGTATTTGTAAAGGTTTTTATTGCAGTGTCCTTACTTTGAAACATAACTTATTTCAGTTATAATTGATCAAATTAAAACGCGCACTATCATAAAATCATCTTATTTATTCCTGTGATAAGGATTTCTTTTGAAATATAATTATTAACATGTAAGTTTTGAAGAAACGTATCTTATTACTTTTTATAGACAACGTATCTCGTTACGTCCGTTGTGTCGGTTCATTTTGCAGATGACAAGAGGAGGGCTGGTTAAAATATACGATGGTTGTTTGATGACAGAGATAAATTGTTCGTGCTACTTTCTCAGCTTTGATGCAAAGGTTATTTGACAGTAAAAGTTTAAATACAGAACAAAGAAATCTAAAATATTTCGAGTGTTTAATAAACAAAAACTGTACAATTGTTTGGTAAGAGTATTGAAACTGAAACAATGGGATTATTTTTTTTAGTTATTTTAAATTTCACGCAAACCTACTTGAGGGCTATCTGCGCTAGCCGTCCCTAATTTAGCAGTGTAAGACTAAAGGGAAGGCAGCTAGTCATCACCACCCCCCGCAACTCTTGGGCTACTCTTTTACCAACGAATAGTGGGATTGATCTAAATCAAAGCCTGCATTAAAATGTAAGTGTTTAGTACCCGTCCACAATCCTGTATATTTATGATTGTTCTCTCCCGGCCCAACTCAATCTGTAGTCATTTCGTTTTCCTGGTGTTAATTTGATTTCCTAATTTTTGGTACTACAGGGTGTTTGGAAAGTCATTGTGCAGTTTTGTAATCATATTTTATTCAGTCTATTTCAAGCCAGCAACTGATAGCGGTGTTTAGAAACAAAATAAGAAGGATCCAGGCCTGTATTGATGCCAACGGAGGTCACTTTCAACACTGTTTATAATTGTCATTCACATTTACCTCCTGTATTCTATATTGAAACATGTCTGTTAATAAATATATAAGTGCACAGTGACTTTCCGAACACCATGTATTTTTCTTTTCTTTATCCAGTCTCGTCCATAGATAGGTGGATAAAACCAGCTAATGGTTTTCAAGTAAAGTCTACTTATAACTCATTTAATGATGAAACTGTTTAAAATCAATTTGCTACTTGGATTTGAAATTTTTAGAATTAAAATCTTAATATCGTATGAGTATGTTATCAAACAAATCAAAGGTGTTTGTTTGTTTGATTTAGAACAAAGACCACATTGGGTCATTTTAATTTGTCTACTGTAGCAAAATGAACCCGGATTTTAGATAAACTTGTTGTCTCACCAAGGAAGGACTATAAATTTCTCAGTAGATGAACACAACTTAATAAGTTTTTATTTGTTTGTTTGTTTAGAATTTCGTGCACAACTACACGTGAGTTATCTGTGCTAGCCGTCCCTAATTTAGCAGTGGAAGGCAGCTTGTCATCACTATACACTGCTAAGCCTTAGGCGACTATTTTACCAACAAATAATAGTGGGAGTGATAGTCACATTATTACGCCTCCACGGCTGAAAGGGCGAGTATGTTTGCGAAGGAGATTCGAACCTGCGATCCTCAAGTTGTGAGTCGAATGCCGTAACCACGTAACCATACTAAGCTGGTTTCAAACAAAGTATCCGCTTTTATAAGTACTGCTGTTTTGTAGTAATTATAAAATTAATCATTAGTCTTGAAAACAAAGATCAGTGAAGTGTCATAAGAAGAAGCAGAAGGTAGAATAATAAGAAATACAAAGTGTTTACTAGAATATTTACAGATATTCCATAGTTTGTGACTCAGTCGGTACATACATACTGTTATAAAAGGAAACACTATAATGTATTGACGACCTGTTAAATAGATATTCAAAACAACATTTATGTAAACAACCAGAGCGATCACTACAAAGGCAATGCTGTCACCCACCCGATGAACTACAAATAATAAAAGTAAAGTACAGAGTATATATGGGCAAAAAAACAAAGTTTATCACATTAACAATTTTGTTAAAAGTCAAGTACAGACAAAAAGCGACACAGAATTCGTGCTAGTTAATTCGTTACCTGTTGTTTTCCTTGAATATTACGCCAAGTGGCACAGCGGTATGTCTGCGGTCTTATAACACTAGAAACCGGGGCAGAGCACATATAACTCAAACTCTCTACATCTTAACCTGAAGATGACCTAAGAAGATCGAAACGTTTTTCTCTCCTTATCAAAAAAAGTGTTTATATCCATACTAGCTATTCTGAGATACATTTTTATTTCAAGTGGGTTTCTCGTCATCAAGAGATAGCCCACTGTATAGCATTGTGCTTAACTACAAACAAACAAATACTTGAATATTCCACAATATCTCTATTTTACGGTCGCTTTCATACAGTAATCGTATTAAAGCGGTTATATCGTTTTATTCATGCTTTTAATTTAGTGAGCTACAGTTTTATAAAATAGGCTATTTATAAAATCATATTCATGTATTATGTTACTGTTCGTCGAATATAGAGAACAACCTACAGTCATGAGAAATAATTAGGACACCCTATGAAAGCCTGTGTATACATGTAACAATTTTGGATAAATGGATATGTAATCTCAATTGTAACAATACTGAGAGATTAAAGTAATATAACTAAACAATTTAAATCTACAGCAGGCTTTGGCTACAATCAGAAAGAGACTGCACAAGTGTAACTTGCATGGGAGGTGTGCAAGGAGGAAACCTTTGTTCTTTAAAAGAAACATCAAGGCCACACTGATGTTTGCTAAAGAGAATGTAGGCAAAGACCAGGACTTCTGGAATAATGTTCTTTGGACAGATGAGTCCAAAATTGAATTATTTGGACACCAGAACAGAGGACATGTTTGGCGTAAACCAAATACAGCATTCTAGGAAAAGAACCTCATACCAAGTGTGAAGCAGGGAGGTGGAAGTGTCATAGTTTGTACCTGCTTTGCTGCAACAGGACCTGGACAGCTCACGATCATAGAATCCACCATGAATTCTACTGTGTATCAGAGGGTGCTTGAGGATCATGTGAGAACATTTGTACGAAAATTAAAGCTGAAGCGAAACTGGACCCTGCAACACGACAATGACCCAAAACATACCGGTAAATCCACCGAAGACTGGCTGAAAACTAAGAAAGGGAGAGTCCTGGAATGGTCGAGTCAAAGCCAACATCTTAATCCCATTGAGAAGCTGTGGGGTGACTTGAAACGGGCTGTACATGCAAGAAACCCCTCAAACATCTCACAGCTGAAAGAATTCTGCATTGAGGGATGGGGCAAACTTTCTTCATACCGATGTCAGAGATTGAAGATGGCTACAAGAAGCGTCTCGCTGCAGTTATTTCAGCCAATGTTAGGACACCCTACCCCCTAACTTTTTCCTCAGTTCGAATATGCATTTTTGTAGCATGACATTTACAGAAGATCTTGAAAAGTCTTTTCTTCAGTTTTAATTTTAGTTATATTCCTATAACCTCTCAATATTGTTGAAATTGAGATTAAATATCTACATATTAAAAATGTTACAAAATATACATGCGCTCATAGGATGTCCTAACCTTTTCACATGACTGTACAAGATTTATGCATTTTACCAAGCTCAAGATCTCTATATCAATTTACTATACTCCTACTTATACTAATTTCAATTTAAAGGTAGGCTGGTAAAAATCCTAATGAGTAATAAAATCGAATCGTGGAAACGCGAGTTCCATGCTTAGTATTTCTGACGCATAAAAATGAAAACATGTAAAAGCCAAGGATCAGATGGTTACGCTTAGTTTCTCTGGCTTTCGTGAGTTACAGTTGACTAATTCCTCATTTAATTGCTTGTTACCATTTTAGTTTATTTAATAACTAACAGGAACGTAAATATCTCCTACATTTCGGCACTTTTTCTCCTACATAAAAGCCTGTCAAGGAGGGATTTCTCAGGGCCAGATCAAATATGGTGTTATGTGTGTGACAGGTAACAGTGTGGCGTGAAGATACTTAAGATCCGAATAGAAAACCCCAAAAGACTCCAATGAAAGAAAGTATTGAACTGCATTTTCACTCTATCGACGCATGTCAAAAATAAGTAAGAAATTAAGGCAAATCTGTGTTTGGAAATTATTACCAAAAAGCCTTTATTAGAACAGACTGAAATTATCAATTATCTGCAGGAAAGAGAACGGCTTCTCTAGAAGAAAAAGAGATGTGTATGTAATCATACGTTCATCGTGTGTTTTAATCCTTTATCCAAAGGCAACAATATGTTGTTTTTTTTTATTTTCGCACAAAACTACTCGAGGGCTATTTGTGCCAGCTGTCCCTAGTTTAGCAGTGTAAGACTAGAGGGAAGGCAGCTAGTCATCACCGCCCACCGCTATCTCTGGGTTATTCTTTTACCAACGAAGAGTGGGATTGAACGTCACATTATAACTCCTCACGGCTGAAAGGGCGAGCATGTTTATCGCGACGGGAATGCGAACCAACGACCCTCAGATTACCAGTCGCACGCTTTAACACGCTTGGCCATGAGTAACTTTGTGCGAAATTCAATAAACAATAAAATATGCTTACCATAAAATAACCTTTTTTATGGAATAATATTTCAAATACGTTTTAGTAATTATTGTTTCGGACTGATAATCTGAAGGAGTTTGGTGTGCCGCATCTATAGCTACGAGTACGTTATAAGAGTGATATTTTATCATGAAATTTGGTTAACAGTCGCTGATGATTAATTGCCCCTTCCACTATGTCTGTCGGTATTAGTTTAACTTACGAATTAGTTTTTCTCGAACTTGTAGCATCTACTTTGTCTTTCTAATTTCTTTATCTCTAGGTGTGAAAACATCTTAGTAAACCTTTCCAATAGGCTTAATATCGGTCTGTCCAATAAGAAGACTAAAGTTCTGACCAAGGGCCAATTAAAGTTTAGTCCTTTAATTAAGCCTCTGGTGAGATTAGAACACGTGTTTTAAAACTAAATAACGATGTATACCAAAAACAAGAAGGAATCCTCAACAACTGGCAAACTTTAACTTCTTTCAGACAAATGAAGAGTAGATTTATCTTTGAACTTTTTTTATTTTCGTTTTTATATACTAGGGTGAAAACTTGTTCAAAATGAGAGGAAACACTGAAAACCAAATCTATTTCGTATCAAACTAGCGATGCACAAAAAAATTAACAATAAATATATAAAATTACCTTTCCCAAAAACATGCTATATGTTGTTCTTGAACGTACTACTTATAATTGAACAAATATGATGCATAATGACGCGGTTCGGCATGGCCAGTTGGGTTAAGGCTGCGACTCGCAGTGTATAGTGATGACAAGCTGCCTTCCACTGCTAAATTAGGGACGGCTAGCACAGATAACTCACGTGTAGTTGTGCACGAAATTCTAAACAAACAAACAAATAAAAACTTATTAAGTTGTGTTCATCTTCTGAGGAATTTATAGTCCTTCCTTGGTGAGACAACAAGTTTATCTAAAATCCGGGTTCATTTTGCTACAGTAGACAAATTAAAATGACCCAATGTGGTCTTTGTTCTAAATCAAACAAACAAACACCTTTGATTTGTTTGATAACATACTCATACGATATTAAGATTTTAATCCTAGAAATTTCAAATCCAAGTAGCAAATTGATTTTAAACAGTTTCATCATTAAATGAGTTATAAGTGGACTTTACTTGAAAACCATTAGCTGGTTTTATCCACCTATCTATGGACGAGACTGGATAAAGAAAAGAAAAATACATGGTGTTCGGAAAGTCACTGTGCACTTATATATTTATTAACAGACATGTTTCAATATAGAATACAGGAGGTAAATGTGAATGACAATTATAAACAGTGTTGAAAGTGACCTCCGTTGGCATCAATACAGGCCTGGATCCTTCTTATTTTGTTTCTAAACACCGCTATCAGTTGCTGGCTTGAAATAGACTGAATAAAATATGATTACAAACTGCACAATGACTTTCCAAACACCCTGTAGTACCAAAAAATTAGGAAATCAAATTAACACCAGGAAAACGAAATGACTACAGATTGAGTTGGGCCGGGAGAGAACAATCATAAATATACAGGATTGTGGACGGGTACTAAACACTTACATTTTAATACAGGCTTTGGTTTAGACAGTAATCATTTACCTATTTGGTGTATCTTGATCACAAACCTCCATTAGAATATAAACAACATCAATTTAAAAAAGCTCATTGGAAAGAAAATACAAATATCCGGACTCTGTAAGAAATAGAACATAGAAAGAGCATCGGTTATGTATGAATATTTTCAAATAACTTCTGTCTTACTAAATCTGCAATATATGGCAAAACAATGGACAAATAATAAATATCATGAAAGAACGACGAAAACCGAAAGGAATGTACGTGAATAACTATTATAGTTTAAAAGCGATACATGATAGACCTAATAGTGGATAGAAAATACTATTAACTAGCTCATGGTAAGTATAGTATGGTGTATTAGCCATAATAATAATATATATATATTGTGACACAAAACCTACACAATATCTCTAGTTAAATAACGTAAAACAAATATTTATTGAACAATATACATAACTATTTTATTGTATTTTACACAGTTTAACCACCCCTTCATAAGCTAAAACATTAAAATGTTGAATTTACTTCACTAAAGACAAAGCAACAATTGTTTCATAGATTTTCATTACACTTTATGTAATTTGATCTTTGTATCTTAGAACGGCTGGTATAGGTATTAACACTATTTGATAAGCAGAGAACAACGTTTGACCTTCCTAGGACATCTTCAGGTCAACAAAGAGAGTTTGCAACTGATTGTTGCTGGACGCAGTCTCAGGGACGAGAGTATAAACGGGTACAGCATTGTAAGAGACGTTGCAGTTGGACGTTAGGTTATCAATTAGTGTTGGTATAAAGGTGTTCCCGTATATTGGTTTAATTTTGGTTTTAGTTGCTGTATAAATAGGACTTCTTTGATTTTGCGTTTGTTTATTTTTGTTTCCTTACTTAGTATCTGGAAGTTTTCTGTGGTTATGATGTGTTTATTTGATTTTCATTGTTCAAAAACATGTGAAGGTGTTTTCCTATGTTCTTTGAATCTAGTTTCCTTTTCTTTCTTTTTTTTTTCTTGTTTCTCCAGTATAGAAGTCATGGTAGTTGTTGCATTGTATTTTATAAATTAAGTTGGTTTTGTGTTTGTCATTGCAGGTTTTACATAATACGGACTTTAATTTTGTACCTGGTTTTTTGAATAAATTTGGTGTTTACTGAAATGTTGTGTTTTATTATACGCAGTATAATATGGTATATGGTACAGTAGTCTAAGGTGTTTGTAGTTTGTTGCATCTTGGGGCTCAATATTGTTTATTTGTTGTTGATCTAGGGTGTGTGCGTATAAGTTTTTACACGGATTTTTGAGGCAATTTCTTGATGTTAATGAAATGCTGTTTTATTTGATTTGATTTCAACGTCAGTTTTATCGGGTGAGCATAAATTTGTGACTATGCTTATGTGGTTTCTTAATATGTTGAGTTGTTTTGTTTCATGTGCTGAGTCTCAGGGAAAGTATAATCCAGTATGGGTGATGTTTCTCGTCATCAAGAAAACGTTGATCTTTGCATATAGTTAGCATATGCAACCACACGTCCCTTCTCTGGCCCTACCCAATTGGACATATGTTTTATTCTGTCTTAAACAATATTCTTACATTTGCGAAGTTTCTGTAGCTGTTGATATGGTACCAGCAAATCTAATATATTTCCATAATGCTAACCTAAAGAGAATCAAATGGCTTTGAATTTCAGGTACTTGAACTTGATCTTAACATAGCCATTTTCCAGTTTGTTAAAATGCAACCGATTTTATATTTGTGACAATATTCTATTCTAGGGTTCGGCATGGCCAGGTGGATTAAGGCGTTCGACTCGTAATCTTTAAACAAATGATGTAATAAAAGAATGGTGTGTTGAGGTCCACTAAATTCTTGTCATGAAACTTATTGTATGTAATTGACAATAACTATTTGATATAGCAAATTTCACTAACTTTATTTACATGTATGTAGGGGCAGAGTCATTTGAGCAAATTGTTTCCTAGATTCGGGCAAAATAGGAAAAAGAGTAATTTTATTTTCAGAGGTTAAGAAGACTGCATGCCACCGAAGTTAATGCTTCACATTCCATGATGTACAAATTCTATTTTAGTGTGGCACAGCATGGCCAAATGGTTAAGGCACTCAACTCGTAATCTGAAGGTCTCGAACCCCCATCAAACCAAACATGCTCATCCTTTCAGACGTGAGAGCTTTATAAGGTGACAGTCTATTCGTTTCTAAAAGAGTATCCCAAGAGTTGTCGGTAGCTGGTGATGACTATCTGCCTTTCCTCTAGTTATACACTGGAAAATTAGGGACGGCTTGCGCAGATAGCCCTCGTACTGCTTTGAAAGAATTTAATAAACAAACAAACAATTATAAATGTAATAGTTTTTTAGCATTTATATCTGACAGCAAGTACATTAATTATATTTCCGTTTCGCCAGCTTTATCCGTAAATTAATTCACTCGTGTTTTATGATTGACGTTTATAGTCAACAAGAATATAATTAAACTATCATCACACCTAAAACCCTCACTAACACTTTTTATTATTTTCTATAAATTTTTACTGTAGATTATCTTTTATACCAAGCAATGCTTTCTGTTAAAATTTTATAGAGGACAATACAAAATTGCTCATTCGATCTTGTATGATGGATTTAATATTTTGGAAACATTACAAAATGATGATTCCATAATTGTGACTGTTAGCGGGAGAAAAGGTATTTGTGTTATAATTATCTGACTATATTAAAGACAATATCCAGAAAAAAATCAACGTTATACCACCTTCACACACTCATTATACCTCAAGTCCTTCTTAGTCAATTTTCTGTGGTCTATAATTTGAGTTTATGTAAACACACAGATTAAAGAAAGAAAGAAAGAATACCGAGATACTAATCAACCAGTACTTGCTATTCCTGTTATTATATGCTCATGTTTCTCTTATTGGTCAGAAGTGTACAACTTAAAATGTACGGTTTTGATGTTAAGAGTTAAGGAGAAACTGTAATCAGTTCGTTATAACGAGAAACACACTTGAAGTAAAAATGTATCTCAGGACGGCTGGTATTAATTAGTATTAACACTTTCACTGAGGTCATCTTCAGGTTAACAAAACCTAAAAAGGTCGAAACGTTGTTCTCTGCTTTATTGGTAAAAGTGTTAATACCCATATCAACTGTCCTGAGATACATTTTTTTAATCAATTCGAAAAAGGCTCAGGTATTTTGATTCTATTGGCCTTGAATACACCAGAAAGTCGCGAAAGTTTGTTTTAAAAACAGAATTCAGGAAACTGAATGTTGTGTCTTAGTCGCCACACAATTACAGACAAACTTTATAATTGTAAACGCAGTATAGCTATAACATTAAATAAATGACAAAAATCACACGTATAATTTATTTTTAATTCGTACGTTGCAATGTATGTTTTCTATACGATGTACCTGATGGACGGATATCCACTAACACACTTTTCGGTATCAGCACGTCTGTGCATTTATACGCTTCCAACGGTAAACTAGCAGGTCACATGATTAGTCTTGTGTTTTTTATAAAGACAAAACTTTTGAATAATCTGTCTGTGCTTTGCCCGCCATCTGCTTTAAAACAGGCTTTTAATGTTATCAACCTTCAGATTATTTTGGGGTTTACATACTAAGTTTGAAACTATGCCTATTTTATTTCGAGACAGTTTTGTTTGAAATTGAAATTTATCTTTTTTCAGGGTTACATGTCTCTTTATTCTTGAAATTGAAACAAATATAAACTTGCTGTTTGTGTAAATAATAAAAAAATGTAGAAGAGCTCTTTCTATGTATATATTTCATTGGTGTGTTTTACATATTATTATTCATTATTTTCAAATTTAATTTCAGGATGAGAATACTTAGCGGAGATCTTTAATACTGTTTGCTTTTTGATGTTCCTCTTTACTTGCTTTTCTTCATATCTAGTGAACGTTCATGAGGATAGTTTTTTGTTATGACGTTCTGTAGAAAGTAGTGTTACTTTTCAGTTGAAGTCAAAAGTAAATTATATTTATTTTTTTCTAAATTCGAATAAAAACTTATTTCTCTTTAAAATAAGAAACTTTTTCTTTACAGATCTATGCCTTTAGATGAATATTATTCAACATATAATGATTAACCCTTACCCTATGTCAGATTTGATAATAACCTTCAGCTTACTTAACACAATATTCACCTATACTGCCGAAAGCTCGGAAAACTGGATCTGGATAATTCTTTATACATATAGCGGAATGCCTGATGTTGTTGATTCACATTTGTTCGAGAAAATGTATCTATTATTTGTTGCAGTCCTAAAATTTTCGCTTCAAGTTATGTATCAGAACAGTTCTTTGAAATATTTGTAGTTGTAATAACAAAATGACATCTGGTATATTCTTATTATCTAGTATTCACACTCGACTTTTTTTTTTACTTTCTAACCCCGAAACTGAAGAAAGTCTTAATTTTTCCTCCTTTAATATTACAATTCAAGATCAAGGATAATCCCTCTAATTGTATAACATGGCTTTCCATTGTCACGCAGGTACCCGTAGATGTTTCGGACCACCACTTGTCCTCGATTCAGTGTCTGTTTAATGCCTTAGCGGACGAATCAGAAGCAAGCGGTTTTACTGACTTGTTATCTACCAACACGTAATGTAATAAAAAGACATTGTGAGAAATATTATCTAAGTCTGACTAGCAGTACATAAAAATTGAATAAAAGATATAGCTTCCAACAAAAATTATGATAAGGGTCAACAATGACAGTTATTTTTCTAATCTTTACGTTTCTTCCTCTCGTTTCAATTTGTGTCACTCCAGAAACTTTTATTCCACAAGTGTTGTCTTATTGTCAGGGTAACAAAATCTGGGATCTGTTGTATGTCCTCGATACGGGAGAATGGATTTTTTGTTGAAATGATGTGGGAAATAACATTTTTGTGGTTCCTCTAAACCAAACAATATCGGAAACTAACTCCGACTCCAAAAGACTTTTGTAAACAGACTGCAATAAGTAACACAAGGAGTGAGGTTAACAGTTACGAAAAACAATCATATTCACTGAACTACTATTTAGAAGTTTATGTTTTTGCTCAGATTAATCATTATATACTGCATGATGAAAGCTAATTCGTTCGTGAAAAACTAAATTTACAATTTTTTTTTAAATTTTGCGCAAAACTACTCGAGGGCTATTTGCACTAGCCGTCCCTAATTTAGCAGTGTAAGTCTAAAGGGAAGGCAGCTAGTCATCACCACCCACCGTCATGTTAAGTATTGATACAACAGATTACATTGTTCTGTGTTCATTATAAACATTTACGAGTGTATGTATTTGGCGTTAAACCTTTGTAAAACAGATGTGTTGATATTGGACTCACTGTTAACATCATTTCTAGGACACCAGTGTACAAGCATTTTTTTTTTTGCCATATGGAACTAAAACATTCGTGATTGGCAATTAATATGAATAACGAAATAACCTAACATTAGAGACACTCGTCAAACGAATGACTCAAATGTTGTTGTTAGAGTTGTTGTTTTGAATTAAGCACAAAGCTACACAATAGGTTATCTGTACTCTGCCCACCACGGGTATCGAAACCCAGTTTGCAGTGTTGTAAATCCGCAGACATACCGCTGAGCAACTGGGGGGCGGCTCAAATGTGTTAATTATCCATTGATCAAAAATATTACAGTACAAACTTTACAAATATTATTTTAACAAAGTATCTATAAGTCATAATAAGAAAATCAAATAAAGGTACAAATGAACGGTGTAAAACTTTAGAATATTGCCATTCAATAGTTGATACTGAAGCTTGTCATAATTTAGAAGTCATATTTGCTTAGAAACATCTTAAGAACAGTTTCATTGGTATGTCAGTAATGGTGATTTTTCTAACTCTATATAAACACTTTCGTCGATTGTTGTTCTTTCGTGCTACTAGTTAATGGACTGAATTTATAATGTTCTCCGAATGAGCAAGTTTTAACTGTTTCTTCTAGATCCCATTGGGCCCGACATGGCGAAGTGTGTTAAGGCGTTCGACTCGTAATCCGAGGGTTGCGGATTCGAATCCCGGTCGCACCAAACATGCTCGCCCTTTCAGCCGTGGGGGCTTTATAATGTGACGGTGGATCCCAATATTCGTTGGTAAAAGAGTAACCCAAGAGTTGGCGGTGGGGATGATGACTAGCTGCCTTCCCTCTAGTCTTACACTTCTAAATTAGAGTCGGCTAGCGCAGATAGCCCTCGAATAGCTTTGCGCGAAATTCAAAATAACTAAAAAAATAAATAACTAGATCCTATTGTTTTAGTTTCAATACTCTTACCAAACAATTGTACAGTTTTTGTTTATTAAACACTCGAAACATTTTAGATTTCTTTGTCCTATATTTAATGTTTTACCGTCAAATAACCTTTGCATCAAAGCTGAGAAAGTAACACGAACAATTTATCTCTGTCATTAAACAACCATCCTATATTTTAACCAACCCTCCTCACAACGGACGTAACGAGATACGTTGTCTATAAAAAGTAATAAGATACGTTTCCCAAAACTTGCATGTTAATAATTATATTTCAAAAGAAATCGCTTATCACACGAATAAATAAGATGATTTTATGATCATGCGCATTTTAATTTGATCAATTATAACTGAAATAAGTTATGTTTCAAAGTAAGGACACTGCAATCAAAACATTTTACAAATACTTTGTATAAAAATTGTAATCTAGAAAAATCTTGGCAAATCCATCTATTTTTAACTCTACTATTACAGAATTTAAAGAACCGTGCGCAAATTTCTACAGTGGCTCGGCATGGCCAGATGATTAAGGCACTCAACTCGTAATTCGAGGGTCGTGAGTTCGAATTCCCGTCTCACCAAACATGCTCGTCATTTCAACCATGGGGGCGTTATATGTAACGGTCAATCTTGCTAATCGGCGATGCGTGATGATGACTAGTTGTTTTTTCTCTTGTCTTGCGCTGCAAAATTAGGGCCGGCTAACGCAGATAGCACTCGTGTAGTTGTGCGCGAAATTCAAAACAAAAAAAAAAAATTATATTGTAGTCAATCATGAATAAACGCAATGATATACCACCATTTGTTTTTGGTTCGACAAAATGATTTTTTTGCAATTAACAAACACGTTCGCAGACTCTATGAACGCCACTACACAGGAAATCTAAAACTAATTATCGTTTAAGATTGATTTAATGGAAACAGATTAGTAAAGGTACCTGTATGAAAGTTATCATTAGCTATGTCTGTTCTTAATCGATTTACGGTAACTCTCTACGGATATTAAATTTGAATTAAAAGAAACATTGATCGAAGGGTTCTTTCGATAATTTCAGAGAAAAGACAAATGTAAACTATATCATGTCACTTAGTTTCTCCTATTGGGTAGCAAACCTGGAGCTCTGCATGTCGAGATTCGTCATCAAGAACTATCAAACGTCTGAGAGAAATACCTGAAAACAAAGACGTAATTTTTAAGTCAGTTATGAGAAATACATATATAGGTCTAGTAATAGTTCTAAAAGACCGGGTAGATGTTGAATTGACAACACTAGTACTCGGTTGATCCTAGCCCAAGTGGACCAGTCGATTAACCCTAGGGCGCAGCCCCTGGGTCACCAATCTACAGGAATCCAATGTCACAGTGGTGTGTTAGGGTCGGATGTCATCGAAAATGGCCAGCCTCCCTCCCCTTGATAGTCTCACACACGACAAACAGGTGAGTGGATATTCAGACGAAGGGGGTAAACTGAAAATACAAAACGCTTTCTGGAAGGTCCCCTCATCATTTACAGGAATCCATCTTTAAGGGTTTTATCGTTACAGGGTGCCATATTTGTCCGTCATCATTGTAGATGATAGTACCAAGTTTAGCACAGGGAGCATGTTGTTAGGGGTGAGTTGCTATGCCGCCATGTCAGGTGGTCATGCTGTCATAGTACCAAATTTTGTCATCACAGTGTGTTTTGCTAAGTTGCCATGACAGGCTGTCATAATGAAGGTTACATAATGATACCACAAAGAAAAAAAATGTGTCTCTAGAAAGCCATGCATCATACAACACATATGTCATCATGTCTATAATTAAGCACTAATAATTAAATATATTGTTCTATACAAGATGCTTAGTTCTAATTAATTAAATAACTTATGATTAATTCTTTGAATTAATGATTGTTAAATCACCATAAAAGGAAGCTTATCATTAAATTAATTACATTTCCTTACCATTTAAATTGTCCTGAAAGGATAATATTTTAGTTAAAATTTACTCATTCGAGCTGTTAAAAAATTCAATACTAAGTTATAGCATTTCCATTCCTGAAAGGATTTGATCGATGTGTACAATAAATACTATATATTCAATTACTATCATTCTAACGACTGACTATATTATCGTACACAAGTCATCAACATCTATATTTGTATGTTAACATACATTATTTGTAATCAATAGGTTTCCTTCTATTTACATTTAATAGGTTTGTTTTATTTACATCACTATATAAGTAAACATTTAAATATTTCCTAATTTTTGAATATGTGTGTGTGATACTTTACAAATCTTGATTTATATAATGAAGGTCAATTTTAAACTGTAAATAATGTGATGTACTTTTCAAATGTTTTGTATAATTTTTAAAATAATGAAAAGTTTTATTGCCTGTGTAAAGTGAATAATAATTGGAGTTTATTATCGTAAAATCACCATAGTAACTGATGTTTTGTCACAAACACTGAATTAATTTCAAAACTTTAATCACTTGGTTTATGGTCTAACTATGTAGTATAACAAAATAGCCATATGGTTTTCCCTTCAAGTGTATCACTGACCTCATATCTAATGTTTTAGTTTACAGTCCATTGTAATGAGCACAAATTACATGGTTAAGTCAAAACTGCCTTATCATCTTGAAAGAGTCGTGCTTAGTAATTTGGTTTTTATGGGCTGGTGATATTGTTATTCCAAAGTACTGTTACAATCCTTTTTTTCTAACGTGTGAAGTAATTTTAAACTGACATCATTTTGTTAACCTTGTGTCTGACCTTTGTAATTCTTAAAATTCCGTGTGCAGATAGTATGCATGCAATATCCCATTACTGCCTCAGCATTAGACAGCCTCAAAGTTTTGGCGTATTAGATAATAGTAGTCAGTAAGTCATTCATTTATTATATTTAGCTGTTGGGCGATAATTGGATATGTGTGATTTGTGAAACATCAAGTATCCTACAGAATATTGTCTAAAAGAAGTTATGAGTAGGTTATAAATGCATTCCATACTTTCAAAAGATTTTTGTGGGTTTAGAGGTGTCAATGGTTATACAGAAAATGGAAAAATAAGTAGTAAGTCACTCATTCACCTGTTACTTTTATTACAAATAATGGCTTCCAGAAAAATTCAATCCAGACATTAGAGGCTTGAGTAATCCTGAACACAGTGGTTAAAATAATAGTAATTGAATATGTAGATATGTGAGAGTCCACTTTTGTAAAACATAAAATAGAATAATATGTGTAAATTATTTTACTAAATGAAGTCAAATTAGTAAAAGTTATTGCATGATAATGTTTTATTGACGATGTAAATTCTCGTACAAAGTTAAATTAATAAAAGTATAAGTTTTTGTTAATTCCTTATATCCCTCTTTCTAGGGCAATTTAAATCTATGGTTATGTATTGTATGTATCAGATTGAGTATGAAATAGGCCTTTCAGGGCAGGAGATGTAATAATTTAGTATTCAAAAATTTTAATCACCTGACAAAGTAAGTTTTAATTAATACATTGTCTTTTTAGGACGATTTATACAGTAACAAATATTATAAATTTAATGATAAGCATCCTTTTATGACAAATTAATTATATAATTTAAGTACAATTAATTTAATAATTCATTATAAATTATTTAATTAATTAGTGTTAAGCATCCTTTAGAGAAGTTATTAATTAATTAGTAATTAACTATAAACATGATAATACATGCATTGTATGAGTCATAGCTGGCTATAAACATGTTTACTACTTTATGATACTATTATGTATTCATTCATTATAGCAGCCTAACATGGCGGTGCAGAAAAGTGCCCTTTGGAAGTACAAAATAGAACTATGACCTTCTAATCTTCAAAGACGACATATATGTGCACGCTGCTCCCTCTGGTAGTAAACATGGAACTATGACTGCATCATCTTTATTGACATTACTCTTTCTCCCTCCCATCACTACAGCAGCATCCTTTTGTTGCTGAAGTGGAGCCCTTACTACTTAACACACTTCTGGTTCTGAAACCCAGTTCAATTTGATTTAAAGGAAATATACCAAGCGAACTTTTCAGCCTTTTCAATTGATAACTGTGTTACATATCAAATATTACATATTACACTTGTATAGAACCCAGTCAAAAATGATGGAAAACATTGTTGAATTATGATTAATGAAAGTTATACAATTTAATTTATATGAATTTTCTGTAAATCTAAAATATGCTAACTCTTCACTCTGTTCATCCATATCGAAGTTATTTTTCAATCATTACAGTTTTAGTAAAAACTACACAGAAAAATGAAATGTTATCGTGAACAAAAGTACGTGTGCATTCTAAAAGAGACTTAAATAGCACTCTTAAGCCTTTTTGTTGTATTGTAGGTCAGGAAGTAATTCTATAACGCAAGTAATATTAGACCGACTTTGAGTCTAATTTAATATAAGTTTTCCTTATAGCGAAGCCACTTTGAGCTATCTGCTGAGGCCACCGAGGAGAATCGAACGCCTGATTTTAGGATTGGAAATATGAAGACTTACCACTGTCTCAACGGATAGTCTAATTTAGTATAAAAACATAACGTAAGGCTTTGTTGGAAACTAATTTACAAGCTAATACTTTCCCCTTCAACTCAATGTTCTAAACTTCTGAATTAAACTGTTTTGCTGTTATATCATCGAAGCTGTCAAAACAATAAGCCTTTCTAATTAATCAACATTAATATTAAGTTCAACAAAAGCACCACAGTTGACCCCATAATCAGATGATACATTTGTTATTCAGGAGCGATACATATTCAACTCCCAACGGCTTAAAGGTAAGTTTTAAAATTATAACAATAAATATCGGGATTCAATTCTATAGTTAGTAGAGCACAGAAGACAAAGAAACAAATTGTTTTATGCCTTATATTTCTTTTCTTTGTTTTCTGTAAAATGTGCTTTCTCATTAACTTTAATTAAATAAAAAATAATGGGGACGCGTCTGTAATCTAGTCAAACCTCCTTTCCTGAATGAGTCAATTCATTTGACGAATCATTTCCGGGCAAAGACGACGTTTGCTTATGTTAGCGGTATCACTTACCGCGCACAGAAAACCAGAAACACGGGTAAGTAATATTCCATTTGTCATACATCAACGAACTATTTACAGACGCTCTTCTCTAGCGACAAAGTTATGAGACAGATATAATCATTTTGAATAAAGGGTAATAATTGTCACTATAATTATAATTGTTAAATTTTACAAACACGGAATATACTGCACTTTTGAAACCCGATTGTGAACATTATATGAATATATGAGGTGAGAAATTACACAATGGAAGTTTGTTCATACTTTTTCTTGTTTCTGGGCAGAAAGCGCTATTTCTCAATTGCTTATGCCTAAATTAAATGGAAAAGACCTATTTTTCTCTTCAAACTTTGCTTTTGTGACCTGGGTAATGAAATTTTCAAATTTACCCATTTTCGACAACATTCCAGGTAGATTCAGTACTGAGTAGCTGATAGAGAATTTTCTCGAACTTACAAGAAGTTTCAAGAACTTTCTAGAATGTTGTAGAACTTACAAGGATTTTCAAGAATGAAAGTGTGCAAGTCAAAGTCAAAGGAAGCTTCTTCCTTCAAAATGGTGGCATTCCTAATGGGTCTCCAGGACGCTGTACCCAGTTTTTCTGTTATCTTTGCCTTTGGAACAGCAGGGACACCACAGCGCACTACAACAGGAAGCACTGGTCCCAACGGGTCGAGTTCTCTGTGGGGAGGCACAATGTCAAGTATGAACCACTAGTGGACCTCCAGAAGGTGTTACTCCCACCATTGCACATAAAATTGGGTCTAATGAAACAATTTGTCACAGCTCTTGATAAGGAGTCTTCATCCTTCAAGTACCTTCGAGACTTCTTCCCTAAGCTGACTGAGGCAAAGGTCAAATCTGGTGTTATCGTTGGATCACAAAAAAAAAGACCCTGTAGTGCACAGAATTCCACAAGAAGTTCAGTTGAAAAAAAAAAAAAACTTGAAGGAGCTTTGTCGCAGTGGTTCGGGTCTTCTTGGGCAATCACAAGGCCAAAAATTATGTGGAATTCGTTAAGGCTGTGGTGAAGAACTAAAGCAAATTGGCTGCAGGACGTCCTTAAAAGACCATATCCTTGACGCTCATCTTGATAAATTCAAGGAGAACATGGGAGCACACTCAGAGGAGCAATGCGACCGCTTCCATCAAGACATACGGGACTTTGAGCGCAGCTATCAAAGAGCAAATAACGACAACATGACAGTAGACTACATTTGGGTCTGACACGTGAAAGTAATTTACATTACAATCGCATATCTGGAAAAACTACACACTTCTAAACATTTTTGTATAACTTAAGTATAAGTACATGTAAATATTGATTTATATGTTGTTTTATTCAGACCTTATTTAATTAAAATGTGCAAATTTGCCCGTTTTTACAAAGAAAATCGGTTAATTTCTAAATTTCATTATCGAAGTCACAAAAGCAAAGTATGAAGGGCATAATGGCCATTTTCTGTACTTTTACAACATAAGCAATTAAGAAATAACAGATACTATCCAGGAACAAAAGTTGTGTTACATAGTTTAATTCAATATACATATCTTAAAGTGAAATATTTCTTATTTCTAAAAAAAATGCAGTTGAATTATATATATGTATATGTGCGTGATTTACGTCACGGGATTTTGATACATCGTTTTAAGTTTCTGAGTCTGTCAGTCACTGTTAGCGCTTTTTTGTCTTCTTCAGTAATGAAGATTATTTTATCGTAAAATTATTTTACGATAACAGAGTATAAGATATATAAATGAATGAATTAATTAAAGGACTAAACTTTAATTGGCCCTTGGTCAGAACTTTAGTCTTCTTATTGGACAGTCCGATATTAAGCCTATCGGAAAGGTTTACTAAGATGTTTTCACACCTAGAGATAAAGAACTTAGAAAGACAAAATAGATGCTACAAGTTCGAGAAAAACTAATTCGTAAGTTGAACTGATACCGACAGACATAGTGGAAGGAGCAACCAGTCATCAGCGACTGTTAACCAAACTTCATGATAAAATATCACTCTTATAACGTACTCGTAGCTAAAGATGCGGCACACCAAAGTCCTTCAGATTATCAGTCCGAAACTCTAATTACTAAAACGTATTTGAAATATTATTCCATAAAAAAGGTTATTTTATGGTAAGCATATACTATTGTTTATTGAATTTCGCACAAAGTTACTCGAGGGCTATTTGTGTTAGACACGGAAGACAACACAATTACTGACACTCTGATTTACGAACAAATACTGATACTGACTGTCGTTTTATAACGCCACGGCAACGGCTTTGATTCCGCAATTTACGAGCCAACTTTGTTCTAATTATCAGGTTAACTTTTCAGAAACAACAGTATGAAAAATTATGTGAAGCTTATAGAGAAAACTTGGTGGAGCTAAATGAAATGGTATATACTAATTTATGTTTCATTTTCACGTTTTAACAGAATGACAGACGGATTTAAGATTAACTTCAAGTCACTTGATAAATAGGAGCAATGACCTGTATATTTATTTCTGTAATTATACCCTTTTGAGCTGCAAACAAGTTTTTTTTATC